>NC_040887.2:407500-530000 GCF_900634795.4 Betta splendens | reverse complement strand
CGTACAAACCAAGAGGCTCTGAACTGTTTGTATTAGGCAAAAGGAGCAGTTGTGTCTGCAGCAAATTAAAAACACAAAATGCAGGACACAAAAGTGAACCTAAATATTTTAAGCATTTGTGAGTGAAAGTAACAACAACTAATAATCAAGTTGAGGCGACAGGTGGGCAGAAGGGGTGGGACTTACTTGTACGATGGCAACACCAGAGAAGAGCAGAAGAAGAGAAATCCACTGGACTCTGGACAGAGACTTTCTCAGCATCAACACACTGAACAGAGCCGTGGTGAGGATCTTGAGCTGGTAGGTCACCTGAGGGGGTCCGAATATTAGGAACACCTGTGTCAAACTAACTGCAATAAATCATTCACTGAATTCACTCCATGTTCAGAACCAAACCATCAATGACTGTCTCCTCCTAACAGGTGTGTGCATTGTGATGGTTGCTATGACAAACTATCACCCAGTTCATCCCCACACCCTTCTATTCAGTACCGCATCTGAAAAGGCAGGAGACGCTTTACACCAATGTCTGGACTCAGTTCTGTCGGGTCTGACTCTGACCCAACAGGCACAAAGTGGAAAAGAATGTGAAGAAATTGAAACACCACAGACAAAACCCAACTCTGTGTCAAACTGATCAGCTGGGACAAAACTAGACCAGTGCTGGTTTGGATCGGCAGAGAAAAACAATGAATGTCAGAGGCCAAGTCAGGCCGGCGCTGATCCGAGCTCTGACCTGGAAGGTGGCGGCCGGAAGGTTGGAGATGGCGATGTACTGCAGGTTGTTCTGCAGAGTGTAGATGAGCGATGGGACGGCCAGCTTCAAAGTGTCCCTATACTGGAGCACGATGGAGTCGAGCAGCAGCAGCACAGTATCCTTCACACTGACTACAGGGCCACGCACGCACGCACGCACACACGCACGCACGCACGCACGCACGCACACGCACGCACGCACGCACGCACGCACGCACGCACGCACGCACACACACACGCACACACACACACACACGGACACACACACACACACACACACGCACCACTCACGCAACCACACACACTCACTCCACTCCACCACACTCACTCACACACCACACGCACACACACACACACACACACACACTCACCACACTCACACACACCACACACTTACACACACACACTCACTCACACCCACACTCACTCACTCACTCACACACGCACTCACACACACACTCACACACATGCACGCACGCCACACTACACACACGGACACTACAACAGGCACCGTCACGCACAGCACTGACAAGCCACGCATCGTCACGCACACCACGCACGGCCACACACACGCCACATCACGCACGCACCACACACGCACACACGCATCGCACACACGCCAACACACGCACGCACGCACACACGCACACCACGCACGCACGCACACACACACACAACACGGGACCCACACACACGGGACACGGAACACACCAGCACACACTCACACACGCACTGCACCGCACACACAACCACTGCACGCAAGCATCAGCACACCACACGCACGCACGCACACACACACACACACACACGGACACACGCACACACATACACACACACATTACCCAGAATACATTGCAATGGCAAACAACACTGACAAAGCAATAGCTCAATTAATAATAAAAAAAGTTGAAACAATAAATGTATAAAAACAGGACATGCTTTTCGTATTTCATGTAATAAAACAGCCCAGACTTAAGAAGCACAGCTCTTTTTGTAATGCTTTATATGACCCAACCTCAGAATTATAACCATGAGCCTCAGCTGCTCGTAAAAAACCTGACCTGAGACTTGAAAATAGATCTATTTGTCTGTTTTTGGTAGAAGAAAAAGCACTCTGGGAGTTGTGGTCTACGTGTATTAATGTTTGATAAACTTACATCTCTTCTGCAGCAGGATGATGAGCAGACACGTCAGCACCTTTAGGACCTCCGCCATGACCACGGCAGACGTTGTGAAGAAGCGGTCACCCGGCAACGTGCGGACGTATCGAATGCTGAGAATGAGCGTGGCATTTTGGACCACGAGCACAGCGAGGCTGAGGTACTTCAACCGCTTGTTACCTACAGGACAGAAACACATCAGCTGTTCATCCATCCTCCCAGTGTTCTGTTGACTTCATTACTAGGATGCTTTTTAGGAGTGTGACCGATGAGGAAAGTTTAAACAGTGTCACTTGCTCCCTATATTTGGTACTAGCTTGTTAAATCATTTTGGAGAAGTGAAACATAGCAAACAGGAGAAAGAAGAGGATTGCCGACTATATGAGAAGGAAAGGTTCAACGTGTTGATCTAAGCCTAAAGCCTCTAAAGCAACACCAGCAATGACTTAAAGACGCTGCGGGTCCAGTCAAACCAAGCTCTGTGAACAGCACATCTGATCAGCAGCTTGGGTCCGATTCTTCGGGCGGAACCTTCCTGGTTTCTGCAGCTGCCTCCAGGAGGTAGACCCTTCAGGCTCCATGTTCATACGTGTGACCCTTTGTGTTAATTGTTGCCGTCTCGGTTCGTGTCCGATGCTAAAACACGGATCAAACTGACATGTGCATGATGGCGTCACTATTCTAGTGACTTCAGGCAGTTCTGTTGCCCATCACTGTCCAGATGTGCACGTGTGGACTTGGACAGAACCAAGCCTGTTTCCGCAGAGCCTGGTTCTCAGAAAGCTGCTGTGTTTTCAGAATATCTGAACTGCATAGAATTCTGAAGATCACCTAAATCCAAGCTGCACCGGATCCATGTGGAAACAACTGAGCTCACAGGGTTCTGGGCAGCTCAGCTCCTCGCCGTCTGCTTCTGCTGTCGGTGTGTGAATGTGCGCAGTGTTCGAGTCCAGCGGCAGCAGCAGCAGCAGCCACGTCAGGAATGCGCACAAACCCGACAGTCGCGCCCAGAGAAGAAAGAAGGGAGTGTTACCTGCACAGGTGCTCCACTGCCACGTCACCAACTGCCCTTCACTTCCATCTGACACGTGATTTTCTGTTACGATGTGCCGTTACTATCGTCATTTACTTACAAAGCTGTAGCAGTAGCATGCTAACTACCGGTAATTACCAAACACACAACTTCTCATCACACTAATTAAATGCTGTGTAACAGTGGAGGCAGTTGCTTGGCTCTGGAAGGTTAGCCGCTACCAAGCTAGCTGTCACTGCCTGTCACGTCCAGGTCACTGGTCCCGGGTCGGTTTCTGTTCAACTTAAAGACAAACGAAAGACACTCTGATCATCTTAGTCTCTTCTTTCAATCCGACCGCTACAGCATCGATCCAGTCGTTTTAACCAGTTTACCAGGTTAGGACTCCGTTTGTGAACCCAAACTAAGATGGCAGCTTGTCACCAGCTGAGCATGGAACCGAGTCGCAGTTTGGAACAACAGCACAAAAGTGTCGTGCGGTGAATGAAAGGATTTGGACACGCGTGTCTGGAGCCCAACGAACACAGTCGGTTCCCGTTTTAACCCACGGGATTCTTTTCCTACGTCACTGGGTAAATGAGCTGTACGGAACCTGCTGCTACAGAAGTCCAGAGTGGCGCTAGCGCTGACGGAGGCGCTGCTCAAATCGGCAACACATTTCATTGTGGGTCGTCCGTCCTCTGGTCCGGAGGTCACCCTCCCCCGCGCCTACCTTCACTCTGACCCCGGCCCGCCGTCTTCTCCCCCGTCCCCTGGCTGTGGGTCGCTGCGGCCATGCTGCTGTCCCTCGGCCCGCCGTCCGGACCGATGCTTCGCCGCCGGCCGCGCGCTCGGCTAACGCTGGGTTTCCCTCCTTCAGCCGGACGCTGGCTCACCGGTCAGACGCACAGCAATCACCCGGCCCTGTTTTTCGGGCTACGGAGTCTATCGGATGAATGCTAGAACAGAGCCGAGGTTGGAGGAGCCCCTGGGAGAGGCACCGGAACCAATGGGGTGAAAACAATGCGCGGAAGAGCTGCGGTGTCAAGGAAGCGAAGGGACTACAGCTACGGAGCCCGTCAACTGTTCGACACGACGCATCCACTCTGAAGGGAAAAGACGACACCATTCACCTAAACCTAGAATGGACTTATTTTACCACGTTAACTAAAAGTACACTGATGTTCTCCATGTGTACCAAACGCATATAAAGTAACGTAATATTATAGGCCATTTCGAACTACAGGGTATGGTTTTTGCAGCTTTCCCCTCAAAGAATCGGACGCAGGGGGCGAGCTTTAAATAACGCTCAGAGTGAGACCTCACTTCCTTCTCTTTCTCTGGTCCTACTTCAGCATCAAGTAGGAATCGATTGGCTGCTCGTTTAGCGCCACCTGCTGGTTCACCCGTGTAAAGGCGGGAAGGGGTCAGGCCAAACCCTGAGCTTCTAGAGGAGCACAAGAATGAAAACGAGGGTCCCAGGCCTCAGACCAAAGCACTCGCTACACCCACTGCCATAATATTCTGAGATTATTATGGCAACGTTCATGCATGTTCTGGGGGTGAATCTGGACCCCTAAGATAAGGTAAGGTAAGGTAAGATAAGCTTTATTGTCATTGCACCGTCACAATTAGTACAGTGCAAAGAGAGAGAGGATTACAACAAAATAACAATAATAAAAAAACAACTTACAATTACCTATATATATATATATATATATATATATATATACACACTTTATTCTCACCCTCCGCGGGTGGTCTCATCCACTTTCCAAGCTCGGGTCCTCTACCAGAGGCCAGGGAGCTTGAGGGTTCTGCGCAGTATCTTTGCTGTTCCTAGGACTGCACTTTTCTGGACTGAGATTTCGGATGTTTTTCCAGGGATCTGTCGTAGCCACTCCTCTAGTTTGGGGGTCACAGCCCCTAGTGCTCCGATCACCACAGGCACCACTGTGGCCTTCACCTTCCAAGCCTTCTCCAGTTCTTCTCTGAGCCCTTGGTATTTCTCTAGTTTCTCATGTTCCTTTTTCCTGATGTTGCCATCGCTTGGTATTGCCACATCCACCACTACGGCTTTCCTCTGCTCTTTGTCCACCACCACAATGTCTGGTTGGTTCGCCATTACCATTCTGTCAGTCTGGATCTGGAAGTCCCACAGGATCTTGGCTCGCTCGTTCTCTACCACCTTGGGAGGTGTTTCCCACTTTGACCTTGGGGTTTCCAGTCCATACTCCGCGCAGATGTTCCTGTATACTATGCCAGCCACTTGGTTATGGCGTTCCATGTATGCTTTGCCTGCCAGCATCTTACACCCTGCAGTTATGTGCTGGACCGTCTCTGGGGCCTCTTTGCACAGTCTACACCTTGGGTCTTGTCTGGTGTGGTAGATCTGGGCCTCTATGGCTCTGGTGCTCAGGGCCTGCTCCTGTGCAGCCAGGATGAGTGCCTCTGTGCTGTCCTTCAGCCCAGCCCTTTCAAGCCATTGGTAGGATTTGTTGAGATCAGCCACTTCAGTTATGTTCCGGTGGTACATCCCGTGCAAGGGCTTGTCCTCCCATGATGGTCCCTCTTCCAGCATCTCATCCTCTGTTCTCCACTGCCTGAGACATTCACTCAGCACGTCATCTGTCGGGGCCTTATCCTTGATGTACTTATGGATCTTGGATGTTTCATCCTGGATAGTGGCTCTCACGCTCACTAGTCCTCGGCCTCCTTCCTTGCGGCTAGCGTACAGTCTCAGGGTGCTGGATTTGGGGTGGAACCCTCCGTGCATGGTGAGGAGCTTTCGTGTCTTAACATCTGTGGTCTGTATCTCTTCCTTTGGCCACCTTATTATTCCTGCAGGGTATCTGATCACTGGCAGAGCGTAACTGTTTATTGCCCGGGATTTGTTCTTGCCATTGAGCTGGCTTCTTAGGACTTGCCTTACTCGTTGGAGGTATTTGGCTGTTGCTGCATTCCTTGTTGCCTGTTCAAGGTTGCCGTTTGCCTGTGGTATTCCAAGGTACTTGTAATTGTCCTCAATGTCTGCTATTGTTCCTTCTGGGAGTGAGACCCCTTCTGTGTGGGTTACCTTGCCTCTCTTTGTCACCATCCTCCCACATTTCTCGAGTCCGAATGACATCCCGATGTCCGAGCTGTAGATCCTGGTGGTGTGGATCAGCGAGTCGATGTCTCGCTCACTCTTGGCGTACAGCTTGATGTCATCCATGTAGAGGAGGTGACTTATGGTGGCCCCGTTCCGGAGTCGGTATCCATAGCCAGTCTTGTTTATTATTTGGCTGAGGGGGTTCAGACCTATGCAGAACAGCAGTGGGGACAGTGCATCTCCTTGGTATATGCCACATTTGATAGATACTTGGGCAAGTGGCTTCCCATTGGCTTCAAGGGTGGTTCTCCACAACCTCATCGAGTTTGCAATGAAGGCCCTTAGAGTTCTGTTGATGTTGTACAGCTCCAAGCATTCAGTGATCCATGTGTGTGGCATTGAGTCATAGGCTCCCATTCACCGCACATTCTTTGCATGTAGCCCCTCTGACTAGGGTTACTTGAGTAGTAGCATTCCAACAGAGCCTTGTTCTCGCATCTCAGCCATGGATATATATATATATATATATATATATATATATATATATATATATATATATATATATATATATATATATATATATGTGTGTAATTGTAAGTTGTTTTATATATATATATATATATATATATATATATATATATATATATATATATATATATATATATATATATATATATATATAATGTGGGGTGAGAAGGGAGTTGTTTTTTTATATATATATATATATATACCACACTCTATTCTCACCCTCCGCGGGTGGTCTCATCCACTTTCCAAGCTCGGGTCCTCTACCAGAGGCCAGGGAGCTTGAGGGTTCTGCGCAGTATCCTTGCTGTTCCTAGGACTGCACTTTTCTGGACTGAGATTTCGGATGTTATTCCAGGGATCTGTTGTAGCCACACCTCCAGTTTGGGGGTCACTGCCCCCAGTGCTCCGATCACCACAGGCACCACTGTGGCCTTCACCTTCCAAGCCTTCTCCAGTTCTTCTCTGAGACCTTGGTATTTCTCTAGTTTCTCATGTTCCTTTTTCCTGATGTTGCCATCGCTTGGTATTGCCACATCCACCACTACGGCTTTCCTCTGTTCTTTGTCCACCACCACAATGTCTGGTGTGGTAGATCTGGGCCTCTATGGCTCTGGTGCTCAGGGCCTGCTCCTGTGCAGCCAGGATGAGTGCCTCTGTGCTGTCCTTCAGCCCAGCCCTTTCAAGCCATTGGTAGGATTTGTTGAGATCAGCCACTTCAGTTATGTTCCGGTGGTACATCCCGTGCAAGGGCTTGTCCTCCCATGATGGTCTCTCTTCCAGCATCTCATCCTCTGTTCTCCACTGCCTGAGACATTCACTCAGCACGTCATCTGTTGGAGCCTTATCCTTGATGTACTTATGGATCTTGGATGTTTCATCCTGGATAGTGGCTCTCACGCTCACTAGTCCTCCTTCCTTGCGACTAGCGTACAGTCTCAGGGTGCTGGATTTGGGGTGGAACCCTCCATGCATGGTGAGGAGCTTTCGTGTCTTAACATCTGTGGTCTGTATCTCTTCCTTTGGCCACCTTATTATTCCTGCAGGGTATCTGATCACTGGCAGGGCGTAGCTGTTTATTGCCTGGGATTTGTTCTTGCCATTGAGCTGGCTTCTTAGGACTTGCCTTACTCGTTGGAGGTATTTGGCTGTTGCCGCATTCCTTGTTGCCTGTTCAAGGTTGCCGTTTGCCTGTGGTATTCCAAGGTACTTGTAACTGTCCACAATGTCTGCTATTGTTCCTTCTGGGAGTGAGACCCCTTCTGTGTGGATTACCTTGCCTCTCTTTGTCACCATCCTCCCACATTTCTCGAGCTCGAATGAAATCCCAATGTCCGAGCTGTAGATCCTGGTGGTGTGGATCAGCGAGTCGATGTCTCGCTCACTCTTGGCGTACAGCTTGATGTCATCCATGTAGAGGAGGTGACTTATGGTGGCCCCGTTCCGGAGTCGGTATCCATAGCCAGTCTTGTTTATTATTTGGCTGAGGGGGTTCAGACCTATGCAGAACAGCAGTGGGGACAGTGCATCTCCTTGGTATATGCCACATTTGATGGATACTTGGGCAAGTGGCTTCCCATTGGCTTCAAGGGTGGTTCTCCACAACCTCATCGAGTTTGCAATGAAGGCCCTTAGAGTTCTGTTGATGTTGCACAGCTCCAAGCATTCAGTGATCCATGTGTGTGGCATTGAGTCATAGGCTTTCTTGTAGTCGATCCAGGCTGTGCACAGATTGGTGTGTCGCACTCTGCAGTCTTGGGCGACTGTTCTGTCTACCAGGAGTTGGTGTTTGGCTCCTCTGGTATCCTTACCAATGCCCTTCTGGGCTTTGCTCATGTATTGACCCATGTGCCCACTTATCTTAGCTGCGATGATGCCTGACATGAGTTTCCATGTTGTGGAGAGACAGGTTATTGGCCGGTAGTTGGATGGGACAGTACCATTTGAGGGATCCTTCATTATCAGGATCGTTCGCCCTTCGGTTAGCCATTCAGGGTGAGTCCCATCCCTTAGCAGCTGGTTCATTTGTGCTGCCAGGCGCTCATGGATTGCAGTGAGCTTCTTTAGCCAGTAGGCGTGGATCATGTCAGGGCCGGGTGCTGTCCAGTTTTTCATACCTGAGACTCTTTGTTGGATGTCTGCCACTGTGATAGTCACTGGATTCTGTTCAGGGAGGTTGCTGTGGTCTTCCCTCAGATCCACCAGCCACTGTGCATCACTGTTGTGTGATGCCTCCCTTTCCCATATACCCTTCCAGTACTGTTCAGTTTCCAGCCTTGGTGGGTCTGCTCTGCTGTTATTACCCTGCCATTGAGAGTACACTTTCGCAGGTTGTGTTGCGAACAGCCGGTTTATTCGTCTGGCTTCGTTGTCTCTGGTGTATCTCTTTAGGCGGCTGGCCAAGGCTTGTAGCCTTTGCTTGGCAGTTTCGAGTGCTTCAGGTATGGTCATCTGGCTGTACCTCTTGTGCATCGGTCTTTTCATTGCACCTCTCTGGGCCTCTGTCATTTGGCTCACTTCCCTCCGAGCTGCCTTGATTTTTGCCTCCAACCTTCGTTTCCATGGTGGGTATTGTTTCTCATGGCTCCCATGGTTGCTCTTATAGCCAAGCACCTCTAGGATCACTGATGCTGAAGCGTATATCAGCTCATTGGTTTCTGTGATTGTTGTGGTAGGGATCGCTCTCAATGCTGCATTCACATCTTCCATGAGACTTTCTGATGGTACTTCACTTAGCCGTTGTAGTGGGCTTCGGGGTTGCCTGTTCAATCTCGCCATGATCTTATCTTTCAGGTCAGTCGCTGCCTCGCTCAGCGTATCTGTGCTTATTGGGGCTTCGTACCCAATTTCCGGTTGGGGAGATGGTGAAACCTCCCCTCTGACCTGGCGTCCTGGCTCCCCCTTGCCGTAGCATTTGTGTTGTATCTCGTCAATCTCAAGTTGTGATAGCAGTTGCCGTTTATGGATGTTGGAACACTGAGCTACTAGTTGCTTCGCCGTCAGCCTTGAATGTGGGTTTCTCCGTTCCCATTCACCGCATATTCTTTGCATGTAGCCCCTCTGACTAGGGTTACTTGAGTAGTAGCATTCCAACAGAGCCTTGTTCTCGCATCTCAGCCATTTCTTTCTTGTTCCAGTAGCCCACTTCTCGCCAAGGTGCTCTGGTTCCCCAACACCTGACGCAGACCTTGTTAGACCGGGCGACGTCTGAGCCGGTATCTCATGTGGTGACGGAAAATCAAACCCAAGCCAGATGTGTGTGTGTTCATGAGGGCTATTGCCCTATTGTAAAAACTGTCCCTGAGTCTGTTAGTTCTCTTTTTCTAGAGGGCAACAATTTAAACACCCGGTGTCCTGCATGTGCAGTCTTTCATGATGTTGAATGCCCTCCTAAGATAACGGGTGCTGTAGAGGTCCTTCAGGGAGGGAAGAAGGTGGAGGGCAGTGTTTATTACCCTTTGTAGCACCTTCTTGTGCACATTCAATGGAGCAACGGTAGAAGGCAACCGGCAGCTCTCTCTTCAGTTTGACCTTCCTGAGGATCCTCAGGAAGTGAAGACGCTGTTAGGCCTTTCTCATAACCTCTGAAAAATGCTTTAGCTAAGAGGAGGATGCTGGTCCAACTCCTCTCTATGGACAACACCTCCACCCCCTACACAGTGTGTGGCTGGATAGAGGAGCACTTTCAGCCAGAGGCTGATCAGTATTAGGTTCTCCACAGAACGCCCATGTCCTCCCATGTTAACTATAATTTATACTCCTGCATAATATATAAATTATAATAGTATAGTATAGTAGTATAGTATTAGTGAAAATTAGTATATGTATGTGTCTATGAAAGTAACTGGAGGTGAATGTGTGCATATGTATATATACATATAACTGTTCTGTTTAGTGAAAACTATATAAGCTGCTTTAGTGTTGTCATTGTGTTATTTTGTTCTTTGCTGTAGTTCCTTTTCTATCTGCGAGAGCAATCAAGAGTGAGCAAAGCAGTTTCTCTCTGGGATTAAAAAGTTTTATGAATGTGAATATGATGCTGTTATTTATTGATCATTATTAGTATTTATTATTATGTAGTATATTACATCAGTGGTTTATATTGTTTGTTGCCTGTGTCTATATGTGGCCCTATGATGGACAGGTGAGCTGTGACCCTGTCTCTCTCCTGATTGACAGCTGGGACAGGCTCCAGCATCTCACCACCCTGAGTGAATGATTGTGTTGTGTTTTTAATTATTTTTTTAAAAGAGACAAGCCATCCCAATGTGATTGCTGCCTGTGTAGAAATAAAAATAAACGTCATTCATACCTTCATAAACCACTTCCCTGAGGCTGCACCTCTGGGGACAGCTGTGTTCCCGGGGCACCGTGTGTGGCAGCCTCCACACTCACCCAGTCTAGGGCTTCCATACAGGAGCTGCTCCGTCCAAAGTGAGGTGGACCCATCTCTTCTTACCTGTAGCCCACATTGTTGGCTGGGCACCATGTGACAGCCAGCAGTGACATGTCATTGCTGGAACCAAAGTCTGGGTTTGACATTTACTGGTGTCACTGCAGGACCAATTAGCTTCTGAACTGCTGAACCAGAACTTTATCTGCTCGTTTGCAATTAGACAGAGTTTAAATGCCTGTAGCCGTGGTCTGAAGCTTAGGTAAATCCTTGTAACTCATACCAACAGGTCTGCGTCCACTCATCTGGATGAAAGTGACGTATGAGAACTGGAACAAACCAAAAGGCACAGAGATTAAGTGAATCTGTTTATTCCAACGTTGGATATTTGTGGCTTTGTTCGATCCATAAATCCTTATTTAATATAAATAAACACAAATGAGTGACCAATGAGCCACTTCTTCATTCAGCCACAATAATACACAAGTATCTACAGTGACCTAACATTTACCTGTTCAGGTACTGAGCTCTGACAGGAAATAAGGTAAAGTCTTGATTTAACAATAAACCAAGATTTGACATCAAACAGAAGGTTTTAAAGTAAACTCAAACTGAAAACTGATTTAGTTTTCCATGGAAAGTTTGAGTAACTTGCTGCACATAAATGTGGAAATGGAGAGAGTTCCAAGTTCAAGAAATCCTTTTTTAAAATTGAACTAAAATCAGTTAAATTAGGTGGAAACATCTGCACAGTTAATCTACAATCTACAGAGGTTTTAGGTAAGGGGTGATTCTGTTGATCAACTAACATTAAAAAGAAAAAAACTGCAAAATCCAGTTTCAGCTCTGAATGAATGAACCAAATAAATAGAATAAATAGCCAACGCTAACGACGTCAGTCAGATAAATAAGGTGAGCTGGGTGCAGCAGCATGACAAACAGTGAAGGACGCAAGGTTCAATGTCTGACTTGTGTTTTCTGCAGCGCCTTCAGTTTTCACACAAGCTTTTTTCTGCAGAATCCACCTGCTGCGGACGCCATAAGCTTTGCTTGTACAGTCAGGGATGCTCCAACTCATATGAACCAAACCACAGTCCAGTATCAGGTTTTAGGTCCTGCATAGTCTGACAGAGGTTCAGGTTCAGATCTGTGTGTGGTTATAGGGACTGGCTGGGCAAAGAGCTGTGGTCCTCCTGTATGTCCTCCCCTGTCTCCATCTCTCCTCCGACCATCCAGGGGTGAGACAGGATCTCCTCCAGGGTGGGACGGTCCTCTGGTCGATACGACAAACACCAGCGAATCAAAGACTGGCATTCTAGGAAGGAAAAAAAAGCTGTCAGGATGAGATTACAGCTGGTGACATGTGTTAGCTCATGTGGATTACACAGATGTAGAGGTGGGCGGGCCTGTGCTCACCTTTAGAGACCCGCCTGGTGAACACGGGCTCAGCTCTAACAATCTCCTGGTCTCGCTCAAAAGGGATGTCACCACAGACCATGTCAAACAGCAGAACCCCCAAAGACCAGACGGTGAGAGGGACCGCTTTATAGGACCGGGACAGAATCCACTCCGGAGGACTGTAGACCCGAGTACCTGAGGAGGCAAAAAGAGGAGTGTTATTAAAGCAGGCGTGTCAAACTCGGGCTAGTCTCTTTGTGGTTTTCCAGCTCTCCCTGCCCTAGTTCATGCCGATTACCTAGATCAGGTGTGTTCAGCCCACTCACCTATTCAAGGTAATCAGCATAGAGATGGAAAACCAGCAGGACACCCGACCTTGAGGACCGTAGTTTGACAAGTGTATTAACGCATGGCATTAAGCTAATTAATCACCGGGATCAGCTTTCTTATAATACAAACTTTAACTGATGCAGATTTGAAGTTTGGGTCGGTACCTTCATATTCACTGTATAACGTCTCTTTAAGTGGAGCTCCAGATCCAAAGTCTATGATCTTGACCTCCAGTGTCCTCATGTCTACCACAATGTTCTCATCCTTTATGTCTCGATGCACAACACCATGAGAGTGCACAAACTGTAGCGCCTCCACAATCTGATGGAAAAATCTGATGGAAACAAAAGGAATGAAGAACATCAGAACCACCAAACAGAAACACAGCTGAGGTTTACCCAGAGAGAATGGAGTACAGCAGAACCTGATTGCAAGGCGTTCTGGCAGCATGCCTCTCTCTGTGATGAAGTCAAACAGGTCCTGACACTGCGGTGGTCGCTCCAACACCAGTATGAAGCCACGTCCCTCCTCCTCGAACCAGTCCAACATGTGGATGACCCCCCTGTGACCTCCCAACTCTGTCAACCGCTGCAGTAGAGCCACCTCCATAGGGACAGGGCGAACTTCACCAGGCTGAGGGAGAAGCAGATATAACAACTAATGCAAATAACGTAATAAATAAAAGTCGAAAAATCAAAGATAAAAAAAAAACATCTGAGGACATAAACCTGTCTGTTAACACCTGCAGCTTCGGCTATGATTCAAACAGAAATAAGCAACAAGTGGGTTCAGTTCCCAGTTAAAGCTGGGGGTTCTTCCACAGCATCATAAACGGGAGCGTGACGTCACAGCTTTCGTGGGAACTACTGGGCAGCCCCCACCTACAACAATAACTCTGCAGCGCGTCCAGCAGGTGGCGGAGCTCGTCACACTCGATAACATGAATTAGAGTTTATGTTTATGTGTGTCCTGGAAACGTCTGGCTTTTAATCTACTGGTCAGACATTCTGACGGTTCCCTGGACACCGCTAACCTACTCATATACACGTTTATTAAGATACATGCTGTGTAACTTACCAGTCTGGCCCACTGTTGAACTTTATCACTGGAAATCTGTTTGACGGCAACCTGGACGAACCGAACCGAAGAAAACATTTGGTTACAAACTGTTAAGTGATGAGACCATACGTACAAAAACCTAGCAAAGGAATGATTGAAGTCTCACCTGGAGTCCATCAGACAGTCTATGTCCAGAGAAGACCGAACCAAAACCACCGCTGCCGAGCTGCGGGCCGCAGCGGTACTGGCTGCAGAACGACTCCTTTACTGCCAGTCAGAAAACACAGTGTCAATCAGCTGAGCGCAGCAGCGGGAACAGCTGAAGCGTCACGAGCCGCGTTTTGTTTGTACGTGTATGCGCGGGAATCTGCACGGCTGCAGATAACGTTGTTAAAACTAAAATTAGCTTCACTTTGGAAACGAGCTGTCTGCGTTGCTAAGTTAAACACTCCAAGTTGTTCCTGAAGCCCAAAGTAACCAGTGAAGCCCAGGAAAGCAGCTGTTCTCACCGTTCTTTCTCGTCACGTCCTCCGGATCGAACTCTTCCTTTCTTTTGTCCAACATTTTCTTTAATTTTATCTTAGTTATAGATGAAAACATCCATCTTGCCCTTTGTACAAAAGCTTTACAGCGTTTATCTTCCCACTTTTAAAATCCAACTGCACCGGAAAAAGTCGGTATAAAAGAAACGTCGCTTAATATAATGTCATAGTGACCCCGTAGTCACTGCTCCTACAGAACTGTTTTGGTACGAATTTATACGCCTCTGTGAGACCACGCCCAGCCCGCCGTTACTGTCTAATCAGCACTCAAGCGTATGGTCTGTGTTTTGAACCGTTGGGCCAATAAAATTCAAGCTGTGCTCATGAATATTTAAAGCACGGGAGATCGATTCGTAGAATTCAGAGCAGAAGCGGAAGAGCGCGTTCTGCTGACGGGAAGGCGGTGGCGGTTTCCCCATAACCCACGTGCACCTATATTTGGTCTCTCAGATCAGCCATGAGTTCTGTTCACACACACATACACGCACACGCACACACACGCACACTGAGCAGCTCTGTGCCTTATCATAGGAGCCTATAATTTTAAGCCTTCTGAAGAAGTTTCTTTATTAGGTCATGTGCTGCTTTCTGTATTATGTACTAGCAAAAAGTGAAGACACAAGCATCATTAAGAAGGTGGAACCCTGCCATTGTGATTCCACTTTTCCCCCCACTCTCAATCCTGAGGCGTTAGTCACAGGCCGTCCCCTCACTGAGGTACAAGCATCTGACCTGGCTCCTCTTAAAGTGCACGTATGGACCATTGTCTTCTGCCTGCGTCCATCAGTTTCTTACCTCTGGTTCTTTGTTTTCTGTCTGTCACAAGCAGCACTGTGTCTTGGAGCCACTGTCGGTACTGATGCGGCAGAGGCAGCTCCCAGGGTTGTTGTGTTTGACTGATGTTCAGTTGTGTCCTGCCTGTTTGAGGCAGATGCTGTGTATGTTCCCTTTTCTTGTGAATTGTCTCTATATCCATAAAAACCAAATATTCAGTTTTAAAAAAAAGTAAATAAATGAAGAACCTGTATCATTTTTATGTGTTTCCTTTCACAGTCGGAGTTTTCCTGGTAAAAGTGTGAAGACAGAAGCAGATTTCAGCTCATAATTAACAGGGTTAGCTTCCTATTCCTGTTAAGATAAATGTGTCAAAGAGTAACTAGAAATAAAAGAAAAGAAAGCTGTCTATGAGCACTTCTTGTCAGTGAGAATATCGAGTCCTCTAGGTTATGTGATGTTATGAATTATTTCACAATCACATAATTAGCTTCTAACCACATGAGAAACTCATGGTATTCTGTCCAGTTTATCAAGTCCCACATTATTTATTGAAAACAATGATATTTAGTTTCCTTGATTATTACAAAAAGGCACACATTCTGAACATATTAATTTAAACTTAACCACTGCTTTATCTTTGTAACTCTTGTTTTAAATCTGTAGGTTTCAGTTGTTGTAGTTGCTTTGGATCTGAGTCTGATTTACATCTTAATAATCTACAGCTTGTGATGTACAATACCTTTCTCTCACCTTCATGTTTTAAACATAAGAGAGTCAGGGCATTTGTACACTGAAAAAATGTCTCAAAGACTTAATTGAGAAAAGTCTTCCTTTTTATTCCAAGAAAAAATTATTTTCATCCCAAACGAGAAAATAAAATAAAACAAAACTTATATCATTAATAATAACAACATTAATAGTCAATTATTAAGGGGATAAGTATGACAATTCGATTTTTCTTTCCTTTTTTGTTGTCACATTTTCTCTATGATGATATTGGTTGTGGTCAATTAAACATGCAGCTAAATAAGTCAAACGATGATGATAATGATGACGGTGGGAAGGAAGACAAACAGGAGAAAGAGGGAGGAGCTGCAACTGCTGGAGATTTTAGTTAAATGATGACATAGTGGCTACAGAAATGTTTCTAGCAACTAAGCTAAAAGGTAATGTAGCTCATTAGCAGCATTACAAAACCTGGAACTGGACAAACTGCCTTTCAAAATGTTGACTTTGAGTGATTGCGTGCTATGTTATAATAGTCTACATGCCACTGATGGTCTTTTCTTAATTAGGATTTCTAAAACAAAATGGCTGCCTATGGAAGCAATCAGAGGAATCAGGGCAAAACTAACCTGCCATCATCAGCTAAGCTATGGCCACGTGTCTGAAGCTTTACATTCCAGCTGATACATATGCTAATTCAGTGTCCAGGTACAAGACCTGAAGTTTTTAGTTTGTGTATTGTTTGCATTGGTAGAAATGACTCAAGGAAGTAAAAAATGAGCCATTACATTACTAAAGATAATGTAGGATTAGGTGGTTTGGTCCAAGTGGAAAGTGCTATCAAGAGTAGAGTTTAGCTGTCAGAACTAAAACGGTTTTCATTCCTACTCCTGGCAGTCAAGTGAGGACTACTTAGACCTTACCAAGGCCCGGCAGCTGTCAACAGGTTCTTTGCACTAGCACACCTATGTAGCCATGTTTTAGATGTGGAGGTAGCTCATCCACTCAGCCGGATGGTCTTTCGGTTTCAATAAGTTACCAAAGTGAAAAGCCATCAAACCTAAAGTTTGGTATAAATCCCCCAAATGGCTGCCAGTGGAACCTACTGTATCAATGGGAATGATGTAATTAGCATTATAGCTGTGGGTGCTGTAAGATAGGTTACATGTGCTAATATAGCTTGTAAAACGTGTAGAACTTGGTTAGTCTTGTTCCAAAATGGCTGAGTTAGCCAACTAGGAATATCACTAACCTATGTAAAGCACAATATTAGCTAGCTGCAAAGCATAGTAAGACTTGAGGTGGCAGCACGCTAACTAAAGTAAATGTTGTCTTACAGGCAGTGGTTGTTTTGTTCAGTTCTGATTAGCGTTCCTCAAACCAAAGGCTCTGACAGCCACACAGCCAGACGACTGCTGTGACCAAAACAAGGCAAATTCTAAAATCATGATGCTGTAGAGAGCTGCCCAAAATGTTAATTAAATCTTATAAATGATCCCAAATCAGCTTTAAGATGAAGCTCCGTCTAAACAGTAACCAGAAGTTGTGGGGTGAGGGAGGAAACAGACGGAAGGGGCGTTGACGACGGATTCTATCGGATGAGTTAAAGAAGGAAAAAAACAAAAAAAAAAACAAAGAGTGTGCATTTCTTGGTTGGATGTTTTATTGATGGTCCATCTCCTTCTGGGAGTCTGAGTTAAGAAGAGGAAGGTGGGGTCAGGGTGATGTAGGGGAGGGTCAAAGGTGATCGTTGTGTTTTATCAGCTGCTGTCTGGCGACGGCTCTCTCTCTCGATGCATGGCGGCACTCTGGTGTTTCATGCTGTCCAGATACTCCTGCTGAGAGACGGCCAGCACTGAGGCCAGGATCTCATCGTCCTCCCAGTCAGTCAGACCTGCAACACAGCACAGGCTCAGACACCGCTGATGTAGGGCTGCATTCACTAATCTATGAAAACAGCATCCACTTTGTTGTGAACATATGCTGCACTGTACACAAACATTTAACTGATCACGCATCATTGGTTTTGCAGATCTGACTTAGTGACCAACAGCCACACATAAAAAAACAAGAACAGCAACCACCTGCACAGACAGCGTTCAGCTCGGTTCTGCTAACAGCACTGTGTGCACGTGTCATTGAAAAGAGCTGGTCCAGGGCTCCTCAGTGCGACACCTCAGTTAACCTTACAAACCACGCCCGCGCTGCTGCTTCCTGTTGACTCAGGCTGAGGTTTGACAGTAAACAACAGAGTGATAGCTGCAGAGACAAGCACCTGGAGCAAACAACAAATAAAACAGTGTCATAAGGGCTTCAGCAGGAATCGGTTGTTCAGCTTCATCACTGATTCCTTCTAGAGTCCAGAACTGATACCAAAGTTCCTGTTGTTGTTTCCAGTGACTCAGCTCCTGGAAACGTGTTGTCAAACCAAAATCAAACAGCAGCAAGTTAAACTGGGGAGGTTCACCAGGAATGTAGCTAACTGACTGGAGGCCCCGTTAGCTAAACCAGCCACCTCTAAACACTGCAATAGGTGAACACAACACGCTTAAAGGTTACTGGACACAAAACAACGTACCGAACGCTGTGGGTGACATCTCCTGCATGATGGCTCTGTACTCCAAATGGTGACGACTCTGGTTACTAGGACCTGCGCGCGTGCGCACACGCACACACGCACACACATGCGCGCACGCACACGCACACACACACACACACACACACCCACACGTCACATGAAGTCCCATTGAGGACAAACAGGTACAGGTGTGTGTGTTACCTGGCGCGCAGGGCGAGGGGGGTTTGCTTAGGATGAGAGCCGCCCCTGCAGGGGAAGGGGGCTTGTTGTTGCCTGTGGGGGCAGTTGTGAGTTCAGAGTGGGAGGCGTCAGAGTCCCGTTGCCTTGGCGACCGGGCACTCCAGTCATCCAGTCCGCTGGAAGCTGCTGCAGTCGCCGAGCTGCAGGTGGCGCTGGCCTTACGCGGCTGGAGATGAAAAGGTGTTTAGAATCAGTGTTTGGTTTCTGCCATCAGACCAGCACTTTATTTAGCATGGATTCAAAGCAGACCGGGAACCGGGTCAGTACCTGTCTGGCCTGTTTCTCCTGGTCCTGCAGCCACTGCAGGTAGGACTCCCGGGCCACTTGCTCCTCAATGGCTTCATTGGTGGCCTCCCAATCTGTCGCCCTCTTCTTGTCCTCCAACATTTGCTGTTCAATCCAGGACTCTTCCGATGTCTTGATGGCCGACTTCATCAGAGACTGCTCTGCATACTGGGTTTGGAGAGGTACAAAGTACTGACTTTACCTGACCCAGCAGAACTACAGCTCCCACAATGCACCACAAGATACAAGCAGGAAGGACATCACTCATCCAGCTGCTTTCTGGCTTAGGTGTGAGCTCCTTAGCTCGTCAGCTCACACTTACACTGTTAAACATTAGGGGTGGACGGATCGATCCTAATATTGATACCACTAGTATTGATATCGATCGATACCCCAACAAAAATATCAATATTTAGGTTCAATTTTTACTCCTCCGCACTGCTGCCGTTTTTTTTCCAAATAGTCGACCTAACTGCTATCCTCCTATCTGCCTGTATGCCGGAGCAAAGCAGACACCCCCCCCTTGCTTTAAGATCTCACGTGACTCAGTGACTCGGGCCAGCAAACAAACAAGCAACAGGAGGACACAGATGAAAAAGAAGGATAAAAGCAGGAAAGGGTGAAACAACGGCAACCTGTACAATCTGCAAAAAGGCTGTTAAATACAGTGGCAACACCACCAGTTTATATTATATATTTACTGTTGAACTATGTCTGGATTTTATTAAATAATATTACAATTTAAAATATAACACAAAACATCTGAAAGTCATAAAAATGTATTTATATTTAATAATGCAATAATTATGAAAACGTTTCAGTATCTGTATCGATATCGGCGATACTGGTCCAGTATTTACCTGGTATCGGATTAACACCAAAGCTTGCAGTATGCCCACCCCTATTAAACCTATATGACAGTTTCTTCTAAGAGGGGTGGTCACTGAGCTTTATTGTGTCAAAGCACATTGATCAGCACCTTGATCATGACCCCTGCTTTGTCACTGTTCACTGTGCAGTTGCATTACCCCTGGTTTGAAGGCGGGCAGACCCAGCCCCACTCCGATCGTGGCCTTGTTGGGGTTCACCACAGAGTTGTAGTGGATGTTGCGATGGTAGCTCACTCTGATTGGCTCGTCGTTGTTCTGGTGGATGCCATGGAACGTGTTGATTGGTTCTGGGGTAGAAGCACGAAGAGGAAGCGGTTCAGCTTGCTGACGACAGATCTGCAGGCTGCTATTGGATGGGGAGCCTCACCTGTGCTGTATTGGTACACCTCCACCGGCCTGTTGTACATCTCGGCCATTGCCTGCATCTCGATGTGGTTGCCATGGCAATTGTTTTTCCTCTTCCTATTGATGTATGTGGTGAAGTCCTCTGTTACATAGTTGGAGAAATAGTCTGCATTCTTCATCTGAAGGAGAAGAAACAAAGTAAATAACACCTGACAAACTGTCTCATAATAATCAGAAGTGGATGCCGAGCCTCACCAGGTAGTCCATGCAGTGTTTCCTGACCACTTCATGCATGTCCTGATCCCCGTAGACTTGATCGGCTGAGACACACAAAAACAGGGTTTAGGCTAAGTGAGCGGCCGCACTCGTGGGACAACTTAATGGTCTCATTTGCTCAGTGAATCAATAAACGAGTCAAATCATTTTCCTTTGACTAATCTACTCATCCAACTTTTATATGCAAGTAAAACGAACAACTAAAACCAGAAAAACATCAGAAAACACATGAAAAAAAGCTCAATATTCATCATCAACAAAGGAAGAAGGAAACATTCAGTTCAACAGTTTCAACGCCATCAATCCAATGTTCAAAAGGCAGGATCAGATGTTACATTCAGTGTCAGTCCCTTATCACAAAGGCTCATTTCTATTTTACCAGTAAAGAAAATGTGTTTTGTGACCTGAGGCCTGAGGATTCCGCCCAGTCCATCTTTAGTATGTAAGGTTGACAATCACACACTTCCTGCTTCCAGCTCTATGCAAATCAGCATAACTTTGGTACGATTTCCAGCAAGTCACATGGTCAGTGACCGCAGCGATTCTCAGAACCCCCGTCAACTTCCCTTTTCTCCTCAGCAGTCGTATGTGATTGAGGTGAAGCTGTTGAGTGATGAACTGAACACACTCACAACAAAACTAAGAGCAGCAGGTGTGAGAACCTAAAACACACACACAGGGAATCTCCCGACATGTAGGGTGATGACCTGGTATCGGAGCATTGCCCTCACTCACTGGGGAGGAAACAGCCAACTGGTGGAGAGTCTGTTTCTGCAGCTTGGAGCAGATTGTTTGGTGATAAATGGATTGAATTGGTTACTATCAAAAACTTGCCAGTGTTGTTAGTGAGCTCTGCTGCCTGGAACAGACGGAGACCACAGGTCAGCATTACACAGTGATGGACCAGAGCAGTGACAGATCCACAGAACCAAAAATAGTCCTCAACAACATGTTGATTGATTTATACATATACAACAAGCAGGGGAGGGGACTTAACTTAGTGTTGAACCAGCTCTGCAGGCGTGTGGAGAATGACATGGGAAACTTTTACAAAAAAAACAAAAACAGATCAAAGCCCAAAACACACTCAGCGATTCTTCCTCCAGATGAGTGACGTGAATCATCAAGTACATAGAGGAGACAAGGGCAGTTGTAGAAGCTCAATATATGAACATTAAAAAAAATCAAAATCCATAATTAGAATCTCACTGATGCTGACAGAGACCTTGGAACAAATATTTAATGAACATGTCGAGTAGTATTTATGAATGAAGACACGCTCAGATTTCTCCATATTTTCTATGCAGAGAAAGGATCATTTATTCCTCAGTATCAACCCACCAGGGCAGCTGAGAATGACGTGTTTCACATCATCTTCAGTCCTGGCGGATTGATTTTCATGGCCTCTCAGACTACAACTAGTGCTTCCTCGTGTTTTCTGTACCTGCCTGTCAGTTTTGGGCTACATGTAGACAGAGGAGCACTTGAAACTTACTTCATGATACCAAGGAGAAACCAGAAAAAACAGATAGGAAAGAACGGTTGAATGAGCACTGACTAAGTAATATAGACAACCTTTATTGTGTTAGCTTGCGCTGTAAAGTTACAGTAAATTTAGAGCTGATGCCTGTTGTGCTTTGCGTGTTGAAGTGTCAGCTTAGGTTGCTAATGGGACTAGCTCTACCTCACGTTGCTAACGTTAGCTTGTGCATTAGCTTGGGTGGCAGCAACTCTAATACTAATAAAATAATTCATTTCATCCTTTTGTAGGTAATATCGGCCGGTCGCGTATCGTCACAGAGACCCCGTGAAGGGCGACTGTCTTGTTTTTCCAGCCACTAACAGCAGATGAAGAAAAGAAGAGGGTTTTGGCTCAATGAAGAATTTGTGGCTTTCTAACAAGTGTCTGCTTTGATTTTAAATAAAGGCTGCTAAACGACTTAGTCTTTTTTCAAACACTTTTATAACCTTTTGTTAAAAACGTCAGAACGTATGGAAGTTTATCCGACTCAAAATGCAAAAGCAAAACACACAGTTTCATTAATTAAAAGTTGAAAGAAAAAATCAATTGCATTTCATTTTCATATGGTTTATGAGTGTCTTTCTTCAAACCCGACAGCAGACAGCCATAATGCACTGCCACACGCTCAAAATGCAAACTCGTCATTCAAACTTTCAAACATTCACTCCTACATCAAGACGGACCTGTCCCTCATTGGCCAAGGTTAAACAATCCTAACCAGTTAGGGTCCACTATTGCCCCTTTAACAGACAGACAAACAGACAGAATGGCGAAGCCAGGGTCGATATAAACGTTTGTCCAAGCGTGTAGAAATAGCATTGTTCCTCCACCGTCAGACAGGCAGACATGCTGCTGGCTCTGAAAGGCAGCGGCATCCGCGTCCATCCTGCTGCTCTTATTACCCATGTCCATAAAGTTTTTATCTAAACCTTGCAGATGCTGAATCCACCCTGAACCAGACAACTGCCAAGAATTCTGGGTACGTTCATCTTGTACGTCACTGCTCTTCCTCAGAAGTTTATCAGCGTCATGTGACTGAGACAGTTTTCACAGATGTAGAAGTGAAAGTGCTCTTACTGCAGCACTAATATAATTCATGTCAAAGTATTATAGAAGTATTAGTATCCAGTTGTCCTGGACCCTTGTTCAGGTTTGGATGGATGTGGTACGACTGGGCTTTGGTGAAGGTGAGGCTGACTGTGGGTCAGGTCTCCTTTAAACCTGAGGAACCCACTGTGTCCAGCTGGAGACTGTCAGGATGAGCTCTGGGAACATGAAGCTTAAGGCCACGCTGTTCTCTGAAATAGCTTGGCAGCTTTTTCTAATGATCATCAGCTGAGCAGTCATCAGGTCACATGATGGCCACGCAGGCTGTCAGCCTCTTGATTGGTCAGTGTGGCTCAGTCATTGAGAAGGAACCAGAATCGCTGGTGAGAAGCTGGTGATAGACGACGACAATAAGCAGGAAGCGTTGTCTGATGATTCCCGACTTCTGGAATCTGACTTTAGATGCCTTTAAAACTAGTCAAACAGATACTACAGACACATATTCCATAAGGTTCTGGTTTAGTCATGCTACAGCTGCATGTTGGCGTTTTAAAAATGCAATGACACAGATTCCATTTTGGTCCCAGTTTAAGTAGAATAACTCTTGTAATAAATAATTCTCTTCTTTAATAATCACCATAAAACAGATCCAGTCCTAAGATGCAGACAAAAGACTGAGAAGTAAATGAAGTCAGAGCCCGGAGACATGGTTATGATTGATGGTACCAGAGGAGTAATGGATCAAGTCTGAGGATGTGAAGAGACTGTCTACAGCCACTTCTGACCCACTGGGAGGTCACGTCTGGCTCACTCAGACTGAACTCTACTTAGTCTGGTCTGGGTCCAGAACACGATCACACTTAGACGTTCAATATGACACCAGCTGTGTTTACATGCAAGGAGTCCCTGTTACTGGACCCTTCCTCCTGGGCCTGCTCTCAGACGGGGCTGAGAGTGAGGATCACACACTGCAGTGGAACATAGTAAGGTGGAAGCTGTTAGTGTTATTATGGCCAATGATACAGCGGAGTTTGGTTCTTCTTCTATTTGGCTGTTTCTCTTTGAATAAAACAAGGTGATGCTGTATTACTTTCATTTCACACTGCAGCTAGTGCTCATCTGTTTTTGAAATCACCCCACAGACACTAAACTGACAGGCTGAAGGTTCCTGATCCATGCTGTCCAAACAGGCTCTTCGCAGCAGTGGTGTTGTGGTTTAGTTTGTCATGTGTCAGATCACTACTCACACCTGCCGTCCACTTTCTGTTTCAGGTGGGCAGGTGTGTGTGTTTCTTTCCACAAAGCAAAGAAACAAGCCCTAAAAGAAGAAGTAAGAACTATCTGAGAGGAAGCCAGAACCAAGACCTTAATTGTCCTCCAACACCTGACACGTCAGCAGCATCAGACAAGGAGTCCAGTTCTCATGAGCAGAGACAGCAGATTTGTAACCTGACTTTTTGCTCATTCAGCAGAAAACAATAAAAATCTGCAAATAAAGTCACATATACAGTAAAGTGATAACTGTGGTGAGCAAACCTTCCTGCCTAAGCCTCCTACTCCAGGTCTGGAGTCTGGATCCAGAACCAAACCTTCAAGCTAAATGGACAGCAGATAAGTAGGTCGACTCCTTCCAAACTTGCATCTGACACCTGATGAAATGCACAGTTTCTGCTGGTCAAAGCCTCGAGGCTCTGAAACCAGAGAGACATCCACACTGCTCGACCATGAAGTCACATGATGCTCAACGTTAACTCAAGCGTCAGTACTGATACTTTTATCCCCCAACACAAAGCTGTTATCTGAAACAAGCTGAATGAGTCTGTGGACACAGAAACCGTCTGTTTACAGCGACCCACATTTCCACATTCCTTCCCACCACACACACGCATTCAACAGTGCAGCACAGCGCCCGCTACTGTCTGAAAGACCCATCTCACACACTCACACCTGCAGGTCAGAGGTCAGTCTCGTCAGTGCGTCTTATCACCAAGTGCGTGTATCTAATAATAAACAAACAGTGCACACAGCTGCACACGTGACTGAGGAAATTACAAACACGAGTCTCTGTTTGTAGTATTTAACCCAATTTAAAATCAAGAGGAGACATGATCACTATGTCAGTAAATACATCCAAGAAGTGTTTGTCATTCAGCGACAAAAATCTCTGACAAGCGTAGGAAGAATCCACTGTCCTCCCAGAGCTCACACTGGGCCCAAACATCAGCGCCACTCAAGCGGGGTCCATGTCTGGCGTCCTAACAGTCAGAACAGTGTTTTTCCTCATGAACAAAACACAATATAACATTTAACAGTTAATGTCTTTTGACCACCTGTCTTTCTGTGCTTTTATTAGAAGAATGTTTGAATGAAAGCCTTGCACCACTAGTAGAACATCAGAGCAACAGGAGTGCATCGACACCTGCTGGATACCAGTGGAACTGCAGAAGGACGTCTGAGCGCAAAACTACAGAACAGGTGTGACTGGCACGTGGAGAGCAGGGATCTGAGAGCCCCAGATGTTCACTTTTTAAGATTCAAATATTTATCTAACATTTAAGATGCAGAAAGACGGAAGGATTAGCAGGCAGCTGTCTTACAACTAGTTAGACGTGGACGTAGACCTGTCACTTGTGTTATAATAACTGAAAGTGAAAGGTGTAGAAGAAAATAAAAAACAACACAGCTGTGTTAAATCTTGATCCTGACCTTCAAAGAAGGCCCACCTCAGTTAGAGGGCAGCACAAATTCATACACCAATGCTGTGATGCAAGCCCCAGCAGTTTGCCTACAGGAAAAACAGGTGGGCTGATGATGCAGGAAACCTGGGACTGCTCCACATCCTGCAGCACCTGGATCTCCCTGGCACATACGCCAGGATCCTGTTGGTGGACTTCAGCTCACACTTTAACACCGTCACCCCTGGAATACTCCACCATGAACTGACCCAGCTCATCGTCCCTGATCCCACGTGCCAGTGGATCAGGAGCCTTCTGACCAACAGAAGGCAACAGGTGAGTCTGGGCAGCATCATCTGGCACCGGCACCATCAGCACCACAGCGATGTGTCCTCTCCTCACTGCTCTTATACCATCTATACCAACGCCTGCACCTCAGGGAACCCGTCTGTGAAACTCCTGAAGTATGCAGACCACATGACCGTCGTTGGGCTCCTCCAGGACGGTGATGAGTCTGGATGCAGACAGGAGGTGGAGCAGCAGGTCCAGTGGTGCAGTCAGAACCAGCTAGAGCTCAACAAGCTCAAGACTGTGGAGGTGGGTTTCAGGAAGAACCCCTCCCCAACATCCACAACAACACAGTGTCTACCGTGGACTCATTCAGGTTCCTAGGGTCCACAATCACAGGAGCTAGCTCAGGAAGTTCAACCTGCCCCAGGAGCTGCTGACCATCTTCTACACGGCCATCGTCCAGTCTGTCCTCTGCACCTCCATCACTGTGTGGTTTGGTTCAGCCACCAAGCAGGACAGACACAGACTGCAGCGGGTGGTCCGGTCATCGGGACTGAGCTTCTGTATTGGGCCAGACTCAGAAAACGGGCAGCGAGCATCACTGCTGACCCCACACACCCTGCACAGAAACTGTTTAAGCTCCTCCCCTCTGGCAGGCATCACAGAGCCATAGCCACCAATGCAATTTTCTAATTTAATTTATTCTATTTTTTTTCTTTTTATGCAAATAATTTATGTATATAACTCAAATTAATATGTAGATAATTAATGTTCGGTATGAGGGTATGAAAAGACAGAGTCAGACCAGATGCAATACCATGTTTGTCTTGTGCAAAACTGGCGAGTAAAATGATTCCGATTCTGAACGTAGGACAGAAAAGGTTTGTCGTTTCGCCACACACATACACTTTATTGAATAATAAACCTGATGGGTTTCTGTTGGTTGAAACCAACATGGCAGCCTTGTGTGGGCGCCAACGTTTTCCAGACAAGGTGAGTAACTTTACTGAGACATTTACAAATGAATTGGTTCAGATT
Source organism: Betta splendens (assembly GCF_900634795.4). Lineage (NCBI taxonomy): Eukaryota > Metazoa > Chordata > Actinopteri > Anabantiformes > Osphronemidae > Betta > Betta splendens. Next base: position 503,044 of record NC_040887.2, on the reverse strand, counting down.
TCATGTCTAGCACGTCAGTGATCGGCTTTGGTCGAGCTTTATGGGTCAAGTCGGGACTGATGGACTAAAAACATAACGTATCCCAAGTGTGTGTGTGTGTGCATCACTCACCCACAGCTCTGAACAAACACGCTCCGTCCTCCTTCATCTTCTTGATGACAAAGCCTTTCTTCTCCCTCAAAGCTTTTTCAAACCAGTGCTCCTGCTGAACACACACAGACATGCAGTCAGGTCTGTACTGACCAGGGTTCGCAGACAAAAGACTTTCAGCACTGGAATCGGGTTAAAATCATTGTGGTAAAACACCAACTGAAATGAAAGAATGACATCAAGTCTTGGCCTTTAGAGGTTGGAAAAGCTCATGTTTGAATATTTACTACTAATTATTAAATAATAAGAATCATAATAAGAGTGTCATGTCATTAATAGAGTCTCACCTTTCATTTCATCCTACACGTACTAGTTCTTCATAACACTGATCTGCTCACATTAAAGGCGGTTTGAACATTTAAGGTTGGAAAGACTTTACAATAAATTGATGCTTTGATGAGCTTTAGACAATTAAACATAATTATAGTCTCCATAATTGTGTCACCAGTCTTTGTGTTTGCTTGTTTTGTTTTTGTTCGCGTCTTTTACCAGTGTCTGATGAAATCCGTGGCCCCTAACCCTAATCCAGCTACACACCCGCAGCGGCCGCTCGTAAACACTCCATCATCTGTGTAGCCGCGTTAGCATTAGCCGCTAGCTGCCTACCTGCTCCACGGTGGCCGGGTCCATGGACTGCAGCCGGGCGGCGTTCTCGTACTCGTCCTCGCTGTTGTTTCCGGCTCCTTCCTCCGTTTCCTGGCTGGAGCCCACTCCTCCCGGTCCGGTCACGCCGGGCTGGCCTCCGCCGGCCAGAGCCGCCACCACCCCGCCGGAGCAGGTGCCAGCCTGCCGCCGCCGCTTGCTCAGGCCGGGCCCGGAGCAGCAGCTACCGATGCCTCCACCGCATCCGACGACACCGGCCGGAACGCCAAGGTCCCCGCGGGACCCGGCCACAATCCCGCTGCTGCTGTCCCGACCGTCGCCCGTGCCTGCCGGCGACACAGAGCCCACGGGGGGCGGAGAGGCCTGCTGCGGCCGGGAGCTCGCCTCGATGCTGCGCCTGTCGTCTCTAGCGGACGGCGGTGCGGGCTGGTAGGACCACGACGGAGGCGAAGCTCTCGGCCGGGCTCCGGTCCGTCCGGCGTGCGGGTGCTGGTGCGGGTCGGAGCCGCTTCGACGATCACTGTCATCGGCGTGGTCCGAGACGCCGACCCCGGAGCTGGTCTTCTTCTTCGGGAGAATCGTCATGGTGGAGAGTGTGTGCGGGAGGCAGGGAGGGGGTCAGAGGGCGACGAGTCCTCCCGTTCTGGATCGAATGTGCGGCTGTGTTCGGCCTGCGGCCCGGCCGTTTGTCTTCAGTCGCCGAGCTAAGGCTCTAATCCAAGCGAAAGTGGCAAGAGAAGCGATGGTTCTGCTCGTTTTCGACAGCTTGGTCGAACAAAAACAAAACGCGGCTCCCTCTTCCCGTTCTCCTGCGACCAGTCCCCAAAACATCAACACTATCTGACGAGCGCCGTGACGTCACTTCCTAGTAGCGACAGCGTGTGGTTGCATCAGGACGCCGGCAAACAACAGTTTGCAGTGTTATTCGTACTGATAATGCTGATGGTGTTTGTATAAATAAGTTGAAGGTGCGGGTCTATTAAACCTGAGCGACAACGAGCTAAACATGAAGATTCTAGTGTTATAACAACAAGTAGCTCAGAGGTAGCAGCTAATCGCATAGACTGCACGTCACAAGAGGCTAGTTCAGTGCAATGTCGAGGCTTTGGGCTTTAGGCTCGGTTCTGGCGGCCCAAAGCATCACACTGCCTCCACTCACCCGTCGTCCTCACACACGGCCCTGGCGCCACCTTCATCTTGGTGGATGGATACTCACTGCTGGACGAGGAGCAGCCTACGAGAGCTATAGGTCTGGAGACGTTGTGACCCAGTCATCCAACCTTCAGGACATTTGTTTGTCCTGCTTCTAAGGTGAACTTTGAGCTGCCTGATATTTCAGCACCAACAGGAGCAGTGAGGATGGTCTGTGTCATTTACAGAGCATCAGTAAGAGGGGACGAGGTAGAGCTGATAATTGGTGCATTTATACTCAAAACACATCTTTAGTTACATTTGATGCTACAATCCATAGAAAACAAGAAACTTTATACAAAAACCTGCATCTGACTGAGGTTGAGTTGTTCTACTGAGGTAAAACCTTAGCACGTCATCACGTAAATGAGTTGTGTTTAAGTGCTGCAGGCTGCTCTAATGTCCAAACCGCAACAAGCTGGCAACTAAAAAGAGCTGCAAAAACTGCATGGCCACTTTAAACGGACAGATTTTTAACCTGAACTAATGAGTTTTTTTTATTCTCCACAGTCTTGAGTTTTGTGTTATTTTGTGAATGTTTGACTAGCGGGAATTCACTGGAAAATCTACAACCAGAAATCTGGAGCCCAGAGCGGTCACGGGTCGTGTGGAATTCAGACTGACAGTCCAGTAGAGCTGGATGCTGCTTCATCTTATCATTAATCCTTGCTGCTCAATATGTTGACCTGGAGCCATCACTAAGGAACGAAGACCCCGTTCAACAGGAAGTCGGGTCGGGTCGAGAGAACTGCTCACTGTTCATTAAGATACTAGAGCAGGAATCACAGGATGTCAATCTGTTCAGGTAAGGTTTAATGATTTGGTGTCTGCAGCTTCTGGGAAATGTAGGTGAAAAGGTTCGAGTGAAATATTTGACAGTGTTTAAGTTACAATAATACAAAAATATTTTAACAGTCCAGCTACTGTCAGCGCCACCGAGCCTTAGGCTGAGAAGCACAGAAGATCCACCAGCATCCACAGCAACAAAAATAAAATCAAACGCTTCTATATTTTAGCCTCATAACCACAAAAGTCATTAAACCAGTTTCTGCTTTTAAGAAATGATGGATTTAAAACAGTTGAAAAATACAAGTTGGCACCTAAAGAATGTATGTGTATGCTTGCGTTTGTGTCTCTCTCTCCCTCACTCTGTCCTCACCTACAGGTATCATTGGACTCAGCTTTGTGTCGTGTCCTCCCTGTGTCCAGTCCAGTCTCTGATCCAACCATCCTGCCCGTGTCCAGTCTCTGATCCAACCATCCTGCCTGTGTCCAGTCTGGTCCCTGATCCAACCATCCTGCCTGTGTCCAGTCTCTGGTCCAACCATCCTGCCCGTGTCCAGTCTCTGATCCAACCATCCTGCCTGTGTCCAGTCTGGTCCCTGATCCAACCATCCTGCCTGTGTCCAGTCTCTGGTCCAACCATCCTGCCTGTGTCCAGTCTCTGATCCAACCATCCTGCCTGTGTCCAGTCTGGTCCCTGATCCAACCATCCTGCCTGTGTCCAGTCTCTGGTCCAACCATCCTGCCTGTGTCCAGTCTCTGGTCCAACCATCCTGCCTGTGTCCAGTCTCTGATCCAACCATCCTGCCTGTGTCCAGTCTGGTCCCTGATCCAACCATCCTGCCTGTGTCCAGTCTCTGGTCCAACCATCCTGCCTGTGTCCAGTCTCTGATCCAACCATCCTGCCTGTGTCCAGTCTGGTCCCTGATCCAACCATCCTGCCTGTGTCCAGTCTCTGGTCCAACCATCCTGCCTGTGTCCAGTCTCTGATCCAACCATCCTGCCTGTGTCCAGTCTGGTCCCTGATCCAACCATCCTGCCTGTGTCCAGTCTCTGGTCCAACCATCCTGCCTGTGTCCAGTCTCTGATCCAACCATCCTGCCTGTGTCCAGTCTGGTCCCTGATCCAACCATCCTGCCTGTGTCCAGTCTCTGGTCCAACCATCCTGCCTGTGTCCAGTCTCTGGTCCAACCATCCTGCCTGTGTCCAGTCTCTGATCCAACCATCCTGCCTGTGTCCAGTCTGGTCCCTGATCCAACCATCCTGCCTGTGTCCAGTCTCTGGTCCAACCATCCTGCCCGTGTCCAGTCTCTGATCCAACCATCCTGCCTGTGTCCAGTCTCTGGTCCAACCATCCTGCCTGTGCTCTGTTGTTGCTTGTTTGTTGTTGCTGTGCTTTTCTCTCTCTCTATCCTCTCACCCCAACCGGTCGAGGCACATCCAGCCTGGTTCTGCTGGAGGTTTTTTCCTCATTAGAGAGGGAGTTTTTCCTTTCCACTGTTGCTGTTAAATTATAATTAAAGACTTGCTGTATGTGGGATTTGTTGGGTTTAGTTGTGTAAAGTGCCTTACCGGGTGCTGTGCAAATAAAATTGAATTGTGTGCGCATAAGAATATTTAGTGAATTAACTAAGTAACTTAATTCACAAGTTACAGCCCAACAAACAAACGAAGGAGAGACAACAAACAAACGACCTGTAAAAATACAGTGAACGCACCAGGGAACAGTATCTGTGATAATCCACCAGAATGAGGAAGATGCTGCATTTGTGAGTGATGGGCCCCGCTAGGTCCTCCTCCTTTGATTTTAATCTTGGTCAGTTTCTTGACACCTGAACCACCTTTGGTCATTCTGGCCTTGTCTCCTTCTGCTACCACATGTAGGTCTTTGTTGTGTCTATCTGACTACCCCCACCCTCCCCCTCCCACTCCCGTCCTTCTTCCTCCTTGTCGTCCTTCTCCTTGTCAGCTTCGCTCTCCCATAGCGTGATCAGCGGTGGGTAGAGCTCATTCAGCGGAATGGACGTGGCGTGTTTCATGTACGTCTTCAGTGAGTGGCCGCAAGACTTGTGCTGCCGAACGCGTCGGCCCATGTAGACCACCAGCAACGCCATGAGGGATAACGCAAACATGGAGCCCATGACAGCCGCCAAGGCCACACCGCTACGCCGCGATGCTACCAGCTCCACCGAGAAAGACGCTTCCTTGGTGGTGATGTTTAGACAAGAAGTATGTACAGGTGAGGAGGGAGAGGCAGTGGAGGGGGGAGGAAATGAGGAGACTGTGAGGCAGACGTGGTACTCAGTGGCAGGAAGGAGGTGAGTCAGATTATACTCCTGAACATCAACCGGGACCTGGAGAGAAAAAGAATATGAACACAGCTGTTAATACAGACACTGAACTAAGCACAATCGCTCAACTGTCCTATTGTTAATACAGGGACCTGAACTAACCACATTCACGTTCTCATGCACATGACCCTTTGTTCACCTAGAGGCAGGTGTGAGCATGTCTACCTTGGTGGTATAGCTGATCTGAGGGTTGTCAATGTGCACAGAGGCGCTGGCCCACCAGGGCAGAGTGAGTGGGGCATCCTGCTGGTTCTGACCCTCCAGCAATTGTCCGGTGCTGGGATACAGCTTCCACTCCAACACCACTGACTGGGCGTGAACTACCTGCACACAAAAGTGTATAGGTCCAATTCGATAGGCCCGGCGATCAACCAGAACTAGAACTTTGTGGAGGTCCAGTAAAATGTGCTGAAGCTCAAAATCAAGCCTGCACCTTAGCAAGAACCACCAGAGACGCTGCTCGGCTCAAAGAGTTGCTTGTCCAGGCATGTTCTCCGTTGGGCTCTGTCCCCTGCTGGACCTTCTCTGACCACTGGCCCCCTGAACCCGGAGAGTCCACAAACACTGAGATGCTCTTAGTATCGGCCCCGTCCGAGTTCCATGCTACGCAGGTGTAAACACCTGAGAAAGAGAGGGGACAAGTTTAGAGCTGAGGCAGCTTCCTCTGCAGGCTGCTGAGAGTAACTGCCTTAGTCCAACCTGTGTCCGACGGCTCTGCATGCTCAATCACCAGTGCTCCAGGCTCTGACACCCGATGCTTCATCTTCCTGCTTAGGTCATGTCCCTCCTCCGATACGATGGCAGCAGCCATCACCTCTGAGCTCACCTGCCCAGGGAAGAAAAATCTAATTTCCTTGTTGAGACTCCACATAAAAAACAAGTCAATCAAGTGCGAACACTTCACCTTGTCTCCAGTGGGTGTCACCCAGTAGAACTGGGGGGAGGGGTCAGCATCGGCCCAGCACTTCAATGTGATTGGCTGCCCAGCACTGACATTCATGACGAGGGGGAAGGAGTGAGGAGAGATGTGAGGCAGGCAGCTGTTGGCCCCACCTTCAATACTGTCCGGCCCCGCCCACCTCATGGCTACCACGTCCTGCAGCTGCTGACCAGTCAAATGTGACGGGGAGGAGCAGAGGGTGACGGATGCATCCAGCAGTTTGAGATGTGACTGGTTACCAAGGTGGGGGCCCCAGGAGGACAGGCAGTCACATCTCAGCGGGTTGGAGTGTAGTGACAACTCCTCTAGAGTGGGGAGGGAGAAGAGGAGGTGTCCAGAGAGGAAGCTCAGCTGGTTGTTACTGAGCAGCAGAGAGCGGATGGAGGACAAGTCACTGAGGGGAAGGAGGAACAAAAGGAACACAGCAAGAGAACGAGAGGTGGAAGATGTAGAGAAACAAAACAATGGGTGAAATTTGGCTTGTGTCTATAATGAAAAATTAGAAATGTGACGGTATCGTTGTGAATGTAATGATGTCACCTGAAGGCCCGCGGGTCGATGTAGGACAGCTGTGGGTTGTTGCACAGGTCCAGTTTAGTGATTTCTGGGAGGTTGTGAAAAGCTGCTTGCTCTACCATCAGCAGCTCCTCCATGTTGTTCAGACTGAACCCAAACCCAGAACAAAGAGGTGCCTGGTAAATCACAAAGACGAGCCTAACGTTCTAAAAGATTCATAAACGTTTTCTCTGTGGTTCTGTTCTGACAGACCTGAGCTCCTCCAGGTGCTGAAGGTTCTGAAAGTCCCCCTGCTGGATTTGGGTGATTGGGTTTCTGTTCAGGTCGAGGAACTTCAGGTTAGGGAGCACACTTAGAGCGTCCCGGGGTACCGACCTGGCAGGACAACAGCAGTTCTCTCTTACTGGGATCAAGTAAGATCAAACCAACAACGACACTAAGACGCACCTGAGTCGGTTGTCGAAGAAGGACAGACTCTCTAGGTCCTCAAGGCCCAGGAAGGCGGCAGAGGGGACAGAGGTCAGTCCTATTCCAGCCAACACAAGGCTGTGAAGGCGGGACAGAGGAAGGAAGTTCTTCTCCTCCAGGCCCAGAATGGGATTTTCCCCTATCATTAAGATCTCAAGAGAAGGCAGGGACTTGAACCAGCGACTGTCTATGGCCACCAAGCGGTTGGAGTTCAGATGGAGCCTACAGGATGAGTGAGGTTAAGATGCTTTGGCATAGAAAAAGCTTCTAGCAATCCATTGTGGAGGTTCTAGCTGCTTCTCTTTGGTCTGGTGGCTGGTGCTGTGACATCTGTGACTGACCCAGTGGTTCGTAGCAGGTTTAAGTAATGGTTCAAAATATCAGTTTTGGTCCATAAATATGATTTCAGGGTTTTGGGATTTAGCATAACCTATGTGGTACTATGATAGCTTTAGCTGGTCCAGCTGGTTGTTAGAACAGATCTGGTTTGAACTGTGGAGCATTTTGGCTAATATTTGCTACGTTGGCCGTTCAACCCTCTAGTTTGTTTTAAAGGCCCTTCTGCAGGTTAATGAGGCGGCTGGGTGGTTCTTCAGATCGGACTATTGAAGGGTCAAGGGGTTCGAGATGTGATGTGTGATGTAGGAATGAAGAAGGTTAAAAGCAGAGCTACCGCAGCAGGTTGGTGAGACCAGCAAAGGCTCTGGGTCCAATGGAGGAGATGCGGTTGTGGTTGATGTAAAGCTCCTCCAGACTGGACAAGTTCCTCAAACTGAAGTCCTCCAGCTCCTCGATGTGATTCTCCTCAAGGTACAGCGTCACCAGGTAAACCAGACAGGAAAGACCCATAGAGCTGACCTGAACAGAGAGAGAAGGGTGGTACCACCAGGACACACAGACCGAGGAAACAGGACCACAGTGTGTTTATGACCTGTGTGAAGTGGTTCTGTGACAGGTCCAGCTCAGTCAGGTTGGTCAAGTTCTGCAGTTCTGAAGTGACTGAGGAGATGTTGTTACTCTGAAGCAACAGAACCTGAAACACGTCAACAAAACAACAGTGGGATAAACTGTAGCATGCTACAACTCCAGAACAAAACTGTACCAGCGGTACCTGTGTGTCAGACGACACGTTGGCTGGGACCTGGTGCAGGTGCAGCTCGTTGCAGTCCACCGTCTTGGCCTGGTGGTACAGAGACTGAGGCGTGTACCAAGGCCGTGTCTCACACACACACTGGACCGGACACGGTGCCGCCATGTCTGCAGGACACAACAAAGCTGGGACACAGCAGCTAATGAGCAGCTGCACGTTTGACCAGCAGATGACTCACCTTTGAAGCCACCCAATACAGCACGCCCTGTCGCGAGTGAGAGGACGCACACGAGCACCAATACAGGACCCATGGTGCACTGGGCTGGAGAAGCCAAGAATGACGTCAACGGCCCGAGACAAGCTGGATAAAAACACACAAATGCATTTATTTCTACCACTTAGCCTAGCTTAGCATAAGACCCCAAACAGTGGATGCGGTCATTCAGGTGGTCAGGTCAGGAGAAGAGTCCGGTAACAGGACAATGAATTTCCTGACACTCACACACACAGTTCTGGGGACAGATATCATGGCAGGAGATTCTACCTTCCCACTGCAAACCAGACCCTGAACCTAACACAGCCCAGCACATGAGTTAGTGATGAGCTGACGTCAATTATTTAACAAGCGCTTCCTGCTGCAGATGCTGTGATCGTCTATACTTGAGAGGACACACAGGAAGGTGTATTGATAGTGCTCATCACAACTTTATGCTATGGTGACATGGAAATAATGAAGCCAAGCAGTTTCGGGGGGAGTTTCACAGAACTCTACTGGTTCCGTTTGGACAGAATGGTCCTCGCCAACAAAACTGTTAATGTCTTATTGTCTTGCCTACATCCTTGTGTCTGGGACTCGGTTCCCAGATCAGCTTAATGGTGAAAAAGCTAAATATTACATTGGCTTAACATCAACACACATTTTAAAATCCCTTTAAAAAAACACATTGTTTCTCCTTAATGATGTTTGACATTTAAAACCTTTTTAATTCTTAGTTTCTAATTAGTTTTTACCTCTCATCTCAACCCTGTTGCTTTGTAAATAAAGCTGGGTGATTGAGAACATTCATGTGCAGCTTGGCGATGAAGAGTTTAAGCGAAGGAAAGGGATGTTGTTACTGTGGAAGCTCTGACCTACATTCATCAGTTGGAGAAGAATCGTTACACAACAGCTCAACTCATCTTCAGCTCAGTCAGCCTCGCTTGTCTGTTAACGCTGTCTGGTGTCTGTGACAAGAGGACAGAAGACAAAGTAAAGACACAAGACTTGGAAAAAGACAGAGAGAAAACAGAAGAAGCCTGACACCACCACACCGAGGAAGCCAGCCTGAAACCACCAGGACTGGGTCGGCCCCGCTCCACTCGTGTGGGGTGGTGGACTGGGGGTGGGTCCCACTCTGGGCGCGGGGGCATCTCCTGGTGGGCTCCCTACGGACCGTGGCGTTGACCCCCGGTGGCCCACACTCGGTGCTGTCTCTGTGGCTGCTGCAGTCTGTGGGGGGCTCTGTGTGGGCGGTTTGGGTCGTGACACCTGCCTCCTGGAACTGAAGGTGTGTGGGCTCCCTGGCTGCTGGGATTATTTCCTCTGCTTGCTGGATGGGCGTAGTGGCCGAGCCCCTCACATCACCCTGGCTTCCACAAGTGGCATTGTTCATGCCCCAACGTCTGCCTCACCCTTTGGGTGAATAATGTTAAGCTACAGCTTTACTAACCTTGTAGTGGGACTCAACACCTGAGCTGATAAACAGGCTTTCTAAACCTAACTGTATTACTATAAGTATTACTGATACTTATTACTATCAATATCATTAACGTGTGATTAGGGTAAACCACAGTACAGCAGTTGTTTAGTTATGAATGTGTTAGCCTAAGGTACATTCCTACTTATTTGTTTTGCGCCGATTGTTTGCTTAACTGATTTGTTTGGTTTCAGCAGCTGGTTGCACCCCCTCCAGCACACACACCCCAACGCACAAACTCAACCTGTCCACCAGCACAGCGACATCACACATACTTAAGATTGACTAAATAAACCATTAAATAAACCATTAATCAAGAAGAGTATATATATTTCTTATATACTCCTCTTGTAAAAGCAAAACTGTCCATCACAATACAGCATTCAGCCTAATCCATGGTGCTTGTTAAACTGCTGGACAGAACAATAAAAAGAAAAACATAGGACTAATAAATACATCTACACAGCAGCAGGTACTGTCACCCATGTTACAGTACCAACACCTTAATCAACGTTTTCTCCATGCAGATGCTGCAAGTGTTGCATTTAACAACAGGACATAAATGCAGTATTTCTCAGTTACAGGCAGATTGTACAGTTTCCACTTCATATAGTTCTGTGTGGAAGCCAAGTCTAGCTTAACGGTTCAAAAAGCAGCAGAACCGAACCTGGAATCAGAACATCAATCTGGGATCAGCTGAACTCACGCAGACACAGACACGTTGCAGGTGTGGGGAGTGTCGGTTTACACACGCACGCAAGTAAATGCATCAGCGGATCTATTTGACTCCTACAGCCGCTGTGCGGTTCTGTGTGACCTGGAGGATAGACCCATATTCTCACCTTGTTCTTACTGTTCCGCCGCTCCGAGCCGCCGCTGGACCACAGGCCAGAGTCCGGCCAGAGGTTTCGGGCAGAGACCCAGTTAGCCGCCTTTTTGTTGACGTTCTGGTGAGCCAGTTGAATTTAGGCCGAATCCTGGTGCTGCCACTTTTATCCGAAGCATCCCTCCCTGCCTGTCTGTCCTCTGTCAGGTCCGCAGCAGCTGACACCGGATCAGCCAATAGGATTTATAGGCCACTGGCGGCTGAACCAATTACAGCTCAAATGCTGCACAGAGGTTCGGAGTGAGGGGGGGCGCTGGTCGGTAACATGACGTAATGATCCAGATTCTTGGTCCATGCATGGAGTGCAATTCATTATTTATGTGTAAAATGAAAATTGAATAACGTCTTTTTATGCTGTGTTTCGTTTCCGTAAATCGGTAAAACACATTTGCGATATACTGATTTACTCATTCTCCTTTTCTCCACTTTCAAAACGAAATAAGAAAAAAGGAAACCGGGGGCGGGGCCAGTCGCCGGACTTTCACAATAAAACGCCAAAGAGCATTTGAAGCGCAACATCGGCAAATATTTGTAACTCTTGAAGGACTGCGGTCGTGTTTTGACACATAATGAGACCCACATTGTTAACATTAATCAACGTAACAATTATTTATTTAGCCCGTCTCAGTGCTGACAACTGTCGATTACGTTACGACTCATGGCGTTTGCTAAAGGAATGACAGGTCAGTCAGCTCGCCACCGTCGGGTCACTTACACAATCACCTGCCAACAAAGTTTTCTGTGCATCCTGCTTCATTAGTGCAGCGACATCACGACCTTGTCGACGCCTGATGAGGAAGAATTTGGCGCATCTGCGGTGTTCCGGTGATTTTCCGTTTATGATGAGACTGAAATCGCGTCCTCTTGCTTGGCCGGTTGATGCTCTTATGCCCAGGAAGACGCTCTAATGTTGTGCCGATCTTTGCAAGTATTCTAAACAGTGATTTATTACAGTTTATTGTGGCTGTTCAGACATGCTCCATCATTGGACTTCCTGTCTCAGAGCCTGCTTTACCTGCGGGAGAATAACAGCCACTCAACCTGCCTCACAATAACTGAACTCATTGTGAGCCATGACTGCCCTAATGTGCATCGCATCATCTTTGTGAGGCAGATTCTGAGGCAAAGTGTGTGTGATCAGATGATCTGTCACGCAACATCCAGGTGTTACTGTATGTACAGAGCAGATGAGTGCCTGCAGAGGATCTTTTTATTTCCCACCACCTACCTTCGGTATTGGTTTAGTAGTCATCATACCTTGCATTGAACATCTTATGTGCAGATGACAGATGAATCAGAAACAACAGTGAATCCTGGAACACTGTGGCTTCACCTCTTGTAATGCAGTCCCAAATCATAGCTCTGCATGCTGCTGTTCTTCTGGGGTGTGGAAGGGATTTTGGCCAAAAGAGGACATTTGTGTCAATGATGACTGTCTCTCTGCCTCATATAGGTCATAGGACTGCATTACAAGAGGTGAACCCACAGTGTTCCAGGATGCACTGTTGTTTCTGATTCATCTGTCATCCTGATCTGAGGAAAACAGTCTGTAGCTCTTTTAGCAACATGTTTTCAAATAATTAGGCCATTGTTTTATGTTTCTATGCTGATAGATAATATTACATTTTACATGTTCTATAAAGTTCAGCCTTGAAGATGTTGAAGATTTTGTGAGTTGGCAGATTTAAACTTGGTAAATAAACATTGGTTAAAAAACATATGGGCAGTTCTGACAAAACTGCCCAAAAACAAATGTTTTGTGAAAAAAAAGGACTGCTGCTTTACTTTCAGGCTTTTGCAGATATCGGACCCACATGCACAGCGCGGACAGGTTGGTGGTTTAAGAGGTGACAGTCTTTACGTAACTTAAGGCAAGCAGAGTTATACACAGGTGCTCTCAGACGTGAGCACCAAAGGAGCAGGCTCTAATCTTGGTCAAACGGTCAGGTACGTTACCAGTCTTTCCACCGCAAAAGTACAGGTAAGGAGCAGGCAGGACTCCGAAGTCAAGGTACGAAACAAGATCACTGACAAGGTAAGCTATACGGTATTGCTGGAAAGCGGTGAGTACACGCGTAACAATCTGGCGTCTGACTGGTGTGTGAGGTGGTGGCTAAATACTGGTGCTTGATTTCGAGATAACTGTCAGGTGTGCGTGATTAACTGGGAATGACATGGAAACAGCTGAGATGTGGGTGAGACAAGATGTGCTTCAAAATAAAACCCAAAACAGGACTAAGACATGACATTACTATCATAGGAACATGCACATAAGATGTTCAATGCAAGGTAGATAGATAGATAGAATACCTTTATTGTCCCGCGATGGGGAAATTACCAAGTTGCACAGAGACATATAGACATATATACAGAAGAAATAACACAATAATAATTATAAGAAATTAGAACATCATGTACATATAACAATGAGGTAAGGTGACTGCACCAAACAAAGTGAGCGAGATATTAAAGTGACTGGTGCAATTGCTCTGGAGATGTAGCGTGTGTGTGGCAGTGTGGTAGAAATGTGCACCATGTTATAATTGTTCATTATAAAATCTGACAGCAGCAAGAAGGAAAGACCTGTGGAATCTCTCCTTCCTACAGCGAGGGCGGATCCGTCTGTCACTGAATCTGCTCTCCAGGGCAGACAGGGCAGACATACATACATATATACACATATATATATACATATATATATATATATATATATACATATATATATATATATATATACATATATATATATATATATATATATATATATATATATAAAATATATATAAAATGTATAACAAAGATCAATGGACATAAATTCATCTTTATTTTACGTTTTTTTTAGTTACGTTACATCATGGTATTGTCAGGCGAGGCGAGGTGAGGCCCCGCCTTCCCTGACTGCACGTCACGCTTTGCTCAGCTAACCACTGTAACTGACGACAGGTGTTGTGCCAAAAAGTGACTGTCTGCCAGAAATTGATAAACGCCTTAACGAAGCGGTGCACGCTCAAATCAATTTCAGGAAAACGCCAGCTCTAAAACAAAACTGCTCATAAGCGCTGCACATAAAAGGGATCCAATGCAGGCTCACCATAAACACCTTACTCAACTTTTAAGCCGTTCTACTCTGAGCACACACACACCTGTAAATACCAGCATTCGCTTTACTGCTATGTGTGCTTTGGTATGACTGGCAACGGTGGAGCAGCGCTCAGACACACCTGCGCTTAAACCGGCTCCCGACACGCCCCTATTACCTCCGCCAATCATCTCCGGCTGTCCTTCAGGTGAGTGGAGGAGGACACGTGCCACACAATAAAAACACAATTCAACCCAACATGCAATTAAAAACGCTAAAAACCACTCCACACATCAAGCAGTTATTAAAAAGGAATTAATAGTCTGTCCTGTGACATCTGGACCCGTAGGTACGTACGTTTAGTCCATCCTAAATATGTGTGATGTTGCTGTGCTGGTGGACAGGTTGAGTTTGTGTCTGTGTGTGTGTGCAACCTGCTGCCCCTCCAAGAGCACGACCGCTGGCTGACTGTGTGTTCCTGAGACAGTGTCCCCCGCCCTAGATTTCTATTGTGTGGTTAAAAGTGGGTGGTGATCTCTCCACCAAGGCCAGTGGGCGTGGCCACAGCTGGCCTCACGAGGCAGCCCCCAAAGTCCTGGATAGGTGAGTATGACTAATGCAATTAAAACTGCAGAGCATCCCACTTAGGAGGGACAGAACCGCTTTCCAGTAGCCCCGGTCCCTCCATCAGTAGGACACCCCTCACAGACCTAAGTGGATGAGTGTGGAGAGATGTAGCAAGGCACCGGGGTTTGCTACCCATCCCACCGCCCCCCACAACCCCCAGCCAAGAAGAGATAGACGAGACCCAGGGACCGCAGTACTACTGCCCAGGCGCCACACGCAGCGCAGCCAGAACCATCCTCACCCCTCTGTCACACTTACCCATTCTCTCGCTCAAGTATGCTCATACTCGCCCCGTGTAGTGCTACACTCAAACCTACACACATACAGCTGCAGCTGTGCATTGAGGGCCAACATCCGCCCAGCGCCCAATGAAGACCGCAGCCCGAGTAGCCCGCCAGACCCCCCCGCGACAGGCCCGAGCAGTTACCAGAGGGCGTCGGACCGCTAGGGCAGGCAGCGCCCCACCTGAGCAGGGGCAGCGTCCTAGGGGAGAGACACCCCCCCGGACACAGGGCACCCAGGTCTCCATCCCCAGGTCCGCCCCTGCACACTGGCAGGGAGGCACGCCTCCGCTCCCCGGAGACAGGTACACGCCAACCCTCCAAATGGCCCTACTCCGGCACTGCTTTGTTTGTCTCTAGGTCAAGCCCACTTAGATCTGCTAAAAGACAGAGTGCAGGGGCTGCTGGGATTGGACAGCTTAAATCAGGTTGACACGTGTTCGCATACTCCTTGCCAAAATTGCTGCACAGGTGAACAAGACCAGAATGCATGTAGGAATCTATCTGCTGTCGTATCTGTACAATAAGGGGAAATATTCACGTTTGTGAGACCCATTTGGAACATCCTTTGTCCTGTATAATGTGTTCTATGAAGAATTTTATATTGTATTGGTTTATTGGTTGTAAGATTGGTTGTGCCCTAATGAGAGAGAGAAGAGATATAGACGCACCTTATGGAGCAGGTTTTGAACCAGTAGGTCATATGGTTTGGATGGAATTCAATGTTACAGTAGAATTAACAATAAAATATTAAAAAATCTGCAACATGATTATATCCTCATACATATCCGTTTAGACTAATAATGATACAGTAACAGCGAAGCATTTCATGATTAATTTATGAAACAGACAAAGTTGAGGCAGAATAATCCGAACAAAATAGTTTTATTACCTTTTCCCAGTGAGTATTTGTAGAAAACATTTACACAGACAGAAAGCATAAAAAATAGTTATTGTTCTTTCCCAGTATACATCGAAACATTTCTACTGTCTCAGAAAAATAAAAGCAGGCTCCTCCCCTTATCAATAAAGCCCCTGGCCAATCAAAGCCAAGGAGAGGCGGCGCCGAGCACAATCTGACAGCGACGACAGGCCACAGAAGCAACACATTATGACACTGACACGTGAGCCGGGCCGTTGCACGTCCAGCTCCAGAATCACAGGTACTATGTACAGAAACTGGTCCACATCAACCTGCTGATCTAATTACAAGAAGGTCCAGAGGAGACGTGTCAATCATCTGCTTCCAGAGCTTAGGATCCAATTTCACAATGCTGCAAAAAGGGTCAAAAGAAATTGTCCAGACTGGAGCATGCAAATCAACAGAACCCAGACCAAACAATGACCAGTTACTAATCTTTCTCCACGGTCTTGTCTGATAACAATTCTACTCCAGTGTATTTATAAAAGCTGGAACGTCACAATCAGAACCAAGACTGAACCAGAAAAAGCTCAGAGTCAATGATTCACTACAAGATGTCAGAACCGTGACGACCAGAGCAGCAGCATCAGATAGGAAACTCCAACAGAATGTCTCGCAAAAGTGAAAACAGCAGTGAAACGAGGCTTCAGCTGACATGTTAAACATGTTGCAGATTGTGGCCGTCCATAGTGTAGGACCAAGAACCCAACACTGATCAAAAAAAAAAACATTCTTCTGTTCTGCTGGTGAAACAGTCGGACGTTCGTCAGCTCTCAGTTAGAAATGGCTTATTTTAAATGAAGACGCATCTTCCTTCTGCTGCGGCTGGAATCTTTAAGGCTTTTTAAAACGCGACACAATAGAAACGCATCAGCTCTGATAGAAAAATAGAATCATGCTGTAAAAGGAGAGAACAGTCCAACACATGAGCTGCGCTCATGGCGCTGCGCTCATGGTGCCAGTGACTTGGGTTTTGTCAGAAAGGGCATCTAGCATAAAAACTTGCCAGTAACAATCAGGCGAATCATTTGCTGTGGCGACCTCTGACGGGAAAAGTTAAAAAAACAAAACAAAAAAAACCCTCATGTTTACAAGTTTAAATATTTGCCTGAAAGGAAATATACTGAACATATAAAAAGTGAATATATATTTCTAGGCCAATAAACACACTTGGTTCCTTTTCACCCGAGTCAGCGCACAAACGCACGCACTATAGAACAGCATGAAGTCTGAGGTGTGTGTGTGTGTGTGTGTGTGTGTGTGTGTGTGTGTGTGTGTGTGAAGACGCTAACAACACAAGCCTCAGCATTCTCATCATCACACAAGTACAAACACATGAACAGCATCATCACAAGCAGCAGCAGCAGCAGCAGCAACAGTCAGGTCAGGTAACCGTGGCAACCAGAGCACAGCAAGCATCGAACTACAACAGTCTTTGTTTTAGTGGAAACAATGGGCAAAATTCACCCTCACTTTGGATTTTTTTAAAAATGTGCAGCACTTTCATTGTTTTTGCTTTTTGAAGCAGATGTTCTCTCCCAGGTCGAAACACTTGGTCCTTCCCTGGCTCAGTCTAAACTTAGCCAAAGTGTAAGAAAGGCTGTTAGGACAGCTGTGGCCTGTGTCAGCGGAAAAAAGATTTGAGGCGCTTAACAAAATCCAACTTTCACTGGCGACAGAATGAACATCACTGGAACGGTGTGCCGACACTACGGCAGTTTTGCAGAAGAACAAAGTTATTGACTGCACATCAGGAATAAAATCAAAATCTACAACTAAATAAACACAGAGTCCATTGTCCTGGAGCTTCCTTGTGCTGCCACATAACGACAAAAATATCCACTCTGTGGCACAGATGCTTTAATGTAGCAGTAATGTGGCTGGGCTCGTCGGTTCAATGACAGGCCATGCAGAAGTGCTTTAAAGCTGGACCTGTGGAAATCCAGCAGCTGGGACTCAATGAAACAAGCAAAGACAAGTCACTCAGCATCAGCGATGCAAACTGGAATAAGCCAGCACCAAGGGCTCATCATGGAACAGACTAGACGCTGAGACTCTGTTTATAGGTCCAATCATCATACTTCCTGTTCATGTTAAGATGAACCAACAAACAGAAAAATGACCAGTTGGGATTTTAAATCAATGTTTTCACCTAAAACTTCAGTAAAATGTTGATTCCAGTTTCTCTAGGTGCCCAAAGAGAAGCTGTTATTTAAGTTACCAGCTCAAACAGACCTTCTCCAGAAAGAACAAAACACATATGTAGTCGATGTCATATTCAACCACTAAAGGAGGAGGAGAATCCACCCTTTCCATAGGCACCGGAGCAGTTCTGCCAGGTTTGCCTCTCTCACTGGTCCAACCAGTCAGATGGCAAGTCATGGTTCCAGCTGTTAGCAGAACACTTTGGAACAAATCCAGTTTTGGAAGGAGGCAAAGGAACCATCAGGTAAGTTCTGAGCCCAGTGAGAAGCTCTATAATTCGGCAGTGCGTCATGGTTTCTGCGGGCCGGGGGACAGAACCACAGGGGTGGAGAGTCCGTCGACGCTCAGAGCTGGGATATGGATTTGGTTACTGCCATTGCTGGGAAACTGGGGGAAAGAGAGAGAAATGTACCCGGAAGTTAACGTCACTACAGTTCTGCTTAAAACAAAGTAAATGTTTACGTTAAGGACTGAGACATGAGACTCAGGAATGTTTATCACCTACTCCTCAACAACTGCTGATCTCAGATCGGTCACATACAAGCAGCCAGTGGAAGAAATGTAAATGTGTAGTTTTCATTTGCTTCAGAAGGAGGTGGGGCAGGGCGTTGCTTAAACAGTGTGAGCAGAACCTTTAAAATGGGTCGGTCTTAAATCAAACAAGCCAGAAGGCGGCAGTGGCTTGGAGGCTCAGACTGGGCTAGAACCAGGGTCACACTCAGGGACGTGCAGTGAACTACATGTACTAGAACCACAGGGAACCATTTGATGCAAATACGTTTTCACAGTGGGTAGAAGCAGGAGATGATGGTACCATGTCAATAATGTGGGACCTGTGGCGGTCAGCTTCTGCAGAAATCTCGACATGACGTTGCCCGGTTCCATCCTGGAGGGAAGCGGTCATGGTCGGAGACCAGACGCCACACACAAGCTGGAAACCTAAATATTATTGCAGGTTTGACCAATGAATGGAACCATTGAAGCTCCATTTGTGAACCCACCTTGTGACAACCTGCTGTACTGAGCCAAGTGAATGAAGAGAATAAATTGCTATTCCATTTTAGTGCCCGTGTCGACCAACTCAACACTTCTCCCAGTCACTCCCACAGCGACACTTAACAAATCTATGACAGCAGATATTCCTGTGCAGTCAGAGGCACGTGCGTTACCTGGAAGGAGAGTTTAGCTGGGGAGCGAGGAGCAATGGGACTGAGTGTGCTCCAGAAGTGGATGGTGGAAGGAAGAGGACTGGGAGTCAACAGGACCGGAGTCTGCAGAGAAAGACAAATGCCTCAGCTCAGCTCTTGTTCCATCACTGCACACAAAGGCCTCTGGGACTGACAATGTACATGTACGTTGTAGTTGATCACAGCAAAGATGATAATATTCTGTGTGAAGCCACTACTGCTTTCAAATCTAAAAAGGTTCTTCATCGGTCGCCTGCAGAGCCGAGTGACACTTAAGAGCTGTGCATTTACCAGAGAGTGGGAGGTGATGACAGTCGGTGTCAGTGTGTTGGTGCCTGATCCAGGAGCCAGTAAACTGTTAACAGCTGCATTCACCTGCAGAGAAGGAACAAGGATGTGATGTCAGAGGACAGACTTGTACAGTGATCACTTGATAAAACTGACCTTATCCAGAGAGAGGCCGGGGGGGAGGGACGGCGACGATGGCAGCTCCAGGCCTCTCGGCTTTTTTGGTCTGGGAGGAACAGCAGAATCTGAGGGGCAGGTTACCGACGGAGGGATGGATGAGTCTGAAGAACAGAGAGAAAGACATTGTAGCTGTCCTACAGAAAAGCAGAGGTCTGGAATACGATAAAACAACATGTCACCTTTTACTGTGTCCTTGACCTCTGCCTCCCCTGCAGCCCGCTGACCTCTGACCTCAGGCTCTACACAGGGAGCAGCCGATTTTTCAACAATGGTGAGGGGCATGTCCGGTTCTCTTGAACCACAGATCAGCTGAGGAACCTCAGAGAGGGATGAAAAAACTAAATTAGCATTTCCTGACATGCCCCCTTTGACCGACGGCAGGTTCAGCTGTTACAGAGTTGGCTTTCTCCTCCATTGCTTGATGGTTTCTTCATCGCTAAAGCAGCTATACCTCTGACTTAACATCACCTTCATCCTGATTCACAGCATTATTGTCCCAAAGGAAATGTTCCATATCTCATTTCCACGTTAAGTCTCGTCTAAGTCCCAGCCGTCAGCGGACACGTATCAAAGTCTGAATAGACGTAAACCTCTGTGTTTCAGAACCACAATTTAACTCACCTCCTCCACTGGCTTCTCCTCCATTGACACCATCTCAAGCAGCTCTTCCTCTGACGGCAAGTTCTCCTCCTTGATAACGATAGGAGGAGGAGGGGGGGGGCGGGCAAGGGGAGGAGCAGACGCCACAGGACGGACAGCTGCCACGGCCGCCGGCTGCTGCTGGGGGGGTGGAGGGTTGATGATGACAAAGACAGGTGACGGAGGAGTTGGGTGAGGAAGACTGGGAACTCCCCCACAGTTGTCATGATGAAGCTGGGTGCTCATTAATGACTGGGATGAAGAGACAGGATTCACAGAACCCCCAACGGGACCCACAGGAATGAGGGAGGCGAGTGAGGAGGGATCCCCAGCACCGGTGAGATAAATCTGTGGCGGGTCATTGAGAGGAGGCACAGGAGGATTCTGGGAAAGAAAAGGAAGAAAAGGTTCAACATCTTCAAGACATAAAGCATGAGCAGATGCAGTGGCTACAGGGAACGTGATGGGGTCCCGCATGTTGTCTGTGCTTTGTGAGGGTCAAACACTTCACATCCTCTAATAACCGCTTCCTGTTTTCTTAAACTAATTTTTATTACTGAATGCTTATGTTTTGTCTTGGCAACAACCTGTGACTGGCTCGTAGTATTGGTGGCCATCTGAGGACTGAGAGCTGGAGTCTGACATGGAGACGGCTGAGTGACGATCACCTGAAGGGCAGAGTCAACGGCTATTGGCGGAGAAGATTTAGACTCTGACAAAACACACCTCTGAGAAAAAGAAAGAAGAGAACCAGTTTACATCAAGATCTATAGTAGCTAAGACGCCCTGACAACACGTTCACAGCCGGAATAGCCGATGTTGGTTCCACCAGATCCGAACTGCTGCCGCGTCTCTCACCTCTCTGGGCGTCCGCTCACCCTTCGGTGCAGCATCCTGGTGAAGCAGCAGCTCTGTTTTGACCGGCCGTGGGTTGGGGGATGCCTGCAGCGACTGGATGGTGAAGGTGGAGTAGAGGCCGGACTTCATGTAGTCATTTCTGGAGCTTTTCTGAGAGCTGCTGGGTGGCGAGCGCTGCAGGGTCAACACAAACGTCTATTAGCTCTATTTCACACTAAAACAGTCTTCACATATGAGGATGCCCACAGTACCCACCTGCTGTAGAGCTTTTGACGGACAGCTGGACGCTGCCCCAGCGTGGCCTTTTGAATGGCTGTTTGCATCAACGCCTTCTCTTCGCTGACCGTCCTCCCCATTGCATGCTCCCTCGAGTGACGGGTCGGCCTGACTGACAAACTTGTAGACGAACTTCTGGCCACTCACCTTCTTTATGATGTTCTGTTAATATAACAATAAACTGCTGAAACATTGTTTTATCTGCGACAAGAACTTTAATAATGTTCCTTTTACAAAATTAGATTATTTATAATATACAGATGTGTGTCTGGGTGAAGTACCTTGTCGTAGTAGTATCTCAGCGCCCGGCTCAGCTTGTCGTAGTTCATGTTGTGTTTGTTTTTGCGGAGCCCCCACAATCGGGCCACCTCCTCTGCGTCCAGCAGCTTGAACTCACCGTCCTCACCTGTCCAGGAGATCAGGTGACGCTGGCGCTGGTCCTCCAGCAGGTGCAGCAAGAACTGCCACAGTGTAATGGACGGGTCCATGGCTGTGGGGTTGGACACAAAGCCCCAATATTTATCTAAATAACTCAAAGGTTTTAATAATCCAACATGACAGTTACAGTAATTCAATAATCTGCGAAGGAAAACTACAACTGTTGCTGTTACTTGGGAAATTAAACATGGCTCAACATTCATGATATAAATTTTGAGATTCTGATGCTTTCGCATTAAACCTGGGGTTGTCATGTCAGCAGCCACACCCTTGCTCTCTGTCCAGGTGTGGACGCAACTCATCTGAAGAAGCGCCAACAAATGTCACTGATCATTTGTCAGGAGCAGGAGCTTAATTTTAAATAAAACCTAAAACCATCTTCGGTCTCGTAGGAACCTGATTAGACTGATTGATGATGAGACAGAAACACGGGAGGTGAAAGGATGAAGAGGTCTCCTGAGATGGTCAACATAAAAATTGGAGAGAGATGTAAATAAGCCTCATTACAAATTGGCTGACCTGTTGCATAACCAACCCATCAATCACCTTGGAAACCATCACCATGGTGAGACCTTTTCTCAATTGTAACTAAGGGGGAAAGAGAGTGGGCAGTAGAGAGAGAGACAGACAGACAGACACAGGGAGGCGTGAAGACTCTCAGTGACGGCGTTTTGTTCTATAGCTCATACCGCTGCTGCTCAAGGGCCGTTCAACACAAACACGTGGTCGTCATTCGGAGACATCACACACCAACCACTAAATCTATTCACTGAACACTGATTAAAAGGTTAAAGCCACTGGTGAAACCTTGGGTTTGTTACTGCTGCTTTACTCCTGGGATAAGTTAATTCTGGATAAAAGTTATCTGATTTTTATCGACTCACACCATTTTATTAAAGTGCTAATCATTGGTTTTCTTCGTGACTTCGTGTCTCCTTCAGTGATGGTGGTATCTGTAACAGGAGGTGATCATCTAGTAGGTGCTACAACATCCAACTCTGTAAAGACCACGTGTCTTTTGTAACTGCATAGCTGCTCCATCATTACGAATCTGTGAAGCTGTTCACTGATCACAAACTGGCTGGTATGCTTCATAACCAAGCACAGCATAAACCCTATTTTGGCCTTTTCACAGTATTTGTTGGCAAGAAGAAAGGAAGAGCAAGTAAAACCATCCTCAACATCCATGACCAAGACTTTCACACATAGGACTCCAGACCGTTCCCTTTAGAATGTAAGATAGTGGCCTCAGTGTTGTCTGAAGAGCTTGATCGAATTTTTACATTATCATCATCATCAGACCTAAGGGGTGGTGGCAGCATGGCAAAGCTGACAAATGAACGTCCTGTAACTCAAACATTAACAACAGCTTAAAGACAAGTGTCATTTGTTTGGCTCAAGAACTGGGATGTCTGTCTCTAAGGCTTCCTCAGTCAGACTCACTCTGCAGGCTGCTTAAACGTGTCTTAATACACAGCAGATTTATCTTTGACCACGTGCATGCACACGGACCCACATGATATAATTTGTCAAACCTCACACTCTGGCAACTGCAATTTATAAAGTTACTTTGAAAATAAAGTAGATGTGGACATAAAAAGCTTTTAAATCCTAATGGTCAGATGGTTCCTCAGGTACTTCCAGGTTCAGAGCAGGGTTGGGTTGTAAGCTTGAAGCTACAACTAAATCCTTGATTTGTAAAATATTTAATTGATGAATATAAATCTAATAATTTCTCCCATTAATGAATCCACAGAAAACACTCACATCAGTGTGCGTCAGTGTTGCCATGACAACATGTGCATATGGAATCACTAACCTGACAATGTCACTATGATAACAGTCAGCATCACGGCTGTTATTAGACTGGATGCTGGTGTCAGCACCATCATCATCATCAGGTACAACAACCAAGAGTTTGGCTCCAGTGATGAACAAAACCTTCACATCCTTAACTTATATGCAAAGTAGCACCTACAGCTACGTCACCTCTGTGCCCAGTGTTTGGGCTGAAAGGCATATGCAGGGTTTCTCAGTATCATTAATAAGCAGGTGTTTGTGGTACAATAAGCTGATTCGTATTGTGGCCCCAAGCTTTCAATGAACCTGAGGAGGGGGCCAGAAGAGATGCAGACCAGAGCAGCGTTGACCAGTTCCAGTCCTGTTCCAATCCTTGAGAGCCACCGTCCTAAGCGTTTTCCAATTCCCCCTGCTGATTACCTCGTTCAGGTGTGTCAGTTAGCTTCCAATTGATTAAACACTTGTTCAAAGTGATCGGTATTAGCTGGGGCAGGAAGAGTTGGAAAAGCAGCAGGACAGCGGCCCTCAAGGACCGAGTTTGGACACCCCTGCCCTAAAGCCACTGGCGTATTCTGCATCAGTCACAAGTTTAGTCCACATGTGGACAGTTTCAAAAAGACATAAATGTTAAAGTTAAGAAAGGAGTAACTGTACTTTTCAAACCTGGTTAAACTTACAAACGTGTCACTTTCTACATTCGCAACCGTTACACGTTATACAGACCCAATTGTGTCAAACACGGCTGTGAGCGGAACCGGGCCTTTGCGCTGCTACAGGTTCTACCAGGACACAACAGAGCAGCACCTCAGCACCACGCACGCACGCGAAGCAGCCTACCGTTTATCAGCGGGTTCGAGTCCATCTTCAGCGAACTGTTCCGGCTTGGGTTTCCCCTGGGATCAGACCTGCGGTTGTCCGTCCGGCTGTTTTTAGAAAGGCGGGGTAGGTGGCGGCCGTCAAAGCCGGGCTGAGCATCAAGCGTTCAGCAGCTTCTCTCCCGACCCGCAGGCGTTATGTAACCTCTCCGAAGTGCTGCTGCCAGGCTCCGCTGCCTCCATGCTAACGACACAGCGAGCTGCAGCACGTTCATCTCCATCAAAACAAAGCGTCAAACACTTAAATGTTTCAGAAACTACAGACTCTGCTCAGTTGCGCGTCACTTGATGCTAATTATACGCCCCTGCGCATTGTCCCACTGCTAGCAATTAGCAGCAGGACGCTAGTTACGCGTTATTCCTGGTGTTCTGCGAGACGCGTTGACAGGCGCTAATCATGCTAACTAGCTGGCCAATTAGCACGGCTAACGTGGTTTTGGTGGTAAACCCGTTTTTATCTAGGTTGTAGGTCCTCTAGTAGTTATTTGACTTAGCGCGTTAGTTTTGTTTTTGTTTTGGTTGTTAAAAGGCTTCACCATTTGTTTTCTGAAAGCTAAAGCTGTTAGCCTAGTGCCACAACACCTAGCCTAGCCTGCTGCTATGACAGCCCCCGCGGACTGAAGCGCTATAGTTCACAGTCAGCCGTCCACTGTAGAAAAGTAGGAGTAAAGTCCACCCGGTGGTTAATATTCCTTAAGCAGTCACAAACTTCCACGGAGGCGATAAACGGCGAATTCAACACTTCGGCTTGTTTTTTGTAGAGATGTCCAACTCGAGACCTCCCACTCGACTCAGCGTCAATCTCTTGAAGCGGAAGTGTTGTCAAGCAGAATCTCGAGCGCGTCCCGAATCACGTGACCAATGAGAGTGAGAGGCGTCGATGCGTCACGTGACTGCCGAGCGCCTTATCTGCAGTTTGAACGGACTGGTTGTTGCAATATGTCAGAGCTTTATAAACGTGGCAAGCGGACCGTAGATGATCTATAAAGATGATACACGATCTTTAAGATCGGCAATTTTCACATTACGGATATCTGTAATGTATTTATGACAAGTTCAAAATGTAAGTAAAGACTAAAACTACATTTTGACAAGTCGCAATTCCAATAAAAATATCTTTATTAGTCAGACATCAGTGCTATGCAAACGGTTCTTCTCCAAAGCTGGAGAGGTGGCGACAATGTGATTAAAGTATTGTTCTGTGGAAAAATAAAATAAAAGTCTTTGATTTAACTAAATGACAAACATGTCTCCTCAATGTAGTAATAAACAGAGTTGCAGAAGCACCAAATGCAGCTCTAATAACATCGGACTATCAGAAGTATTCACCATATTAAGGCTACTGTTATAGTATTATCCACAAAGAAAAAACAATTACACACCTTTGATTGAATAACTTTTATTTGACAATAAAACATGGACTGTGATCCTGAACAACCACGTCTCAGCGAGGGTTTGATGGTCAGTCTGCTCTGATGCAGTTCTCACACACAACCAGCAGATGTCGTTGTTCTGACTGTGTCAAATGGTGTCGAGCAATGTGTCGATTTCAGACCAACTGTGTCATAGTTGCTCAGTGATTCATGAGGCTTCGATTTCGCCATCTCTAGTTTTTTGCTTTTCTTCCTGTTCACACAAACACCTCCCCAGACTTTTGCACTGCCAATACGGCTCCATTTAAACCCACCGACTTCCGTTTATAATTTCAAAGTAACGGTGTATTTCGACGCAACATCCGGGGTAGAACGTAGGAAAGCTGTGGTACTGGTACCGCTGGTTACTCCACGAACTGAGCCCATGCTCTAAAATATACAAAACCACTGCACTTCCAGAGTTCCTGATAGAACCCCTGCTGAGAACACAAAACAGCAAAACACCAGATTTCTAGCAACAAAATGTCAAAGTTGAAGTGAAGTCTGGAATCTTTCTAATGTCCTGAATGGCAGATGTTTTCTGCCACATCATAGATGAGTGGTGGAACAACTGCTAATTAGAGCCGTTTGTGTGCCATAAGCCGCTGTATAACAAACTATCAGCTTTAAATTTTAACAGACTGTTTGGGAGACACATGATGGAAAGTTTTATAAATTACTCAAGCATCATCGTCTTTGTACTTAAGTACAGCATTTACATTTGTCTAGTTGCACTGATTCAGTTTCTCACATACTGAATCCATGTAAAATATTTCACATTTGTGTGTGTGTGTGTGTATGGGCGTGCGTGTGCATGTGTGTGTGTGTGTGTGTGTGTGTGTGTGTGTGTGTGTGTGTGTGTGTGTGTGTGTGTGCATGTGGTGCGGTTGGAGTGTGGGGGGTCCGGTTTTCCGCCCGGGGTACGTTGATCGTCTGCCTGGGTGGTCTCTTTTCTGCTGACCCCCACCTATTGCTGGCCTTGTGCTGCGGGCCCGGTGTGGTGCCAGGGAACATGGTCGGGCCAGTGGGTCGGCCCCGCTCCGCTTGTGTTGGGTGGTGGACTGGGGGTGGGTCCCACTCTGGGCGCGGGGGCATCTCCTGGCGGGCTCCCTACGGACCGTGGGTCCTCGGGCTCCACTCTTTCAGGCCGACCCTCCCACCGGGGGGAGTGTTTGCCCCTGGTTCTCATGGGGCGGACAGCGTTGACCCACGGTGGCCCACTCTGACCTTGGGTGCTGTCTCTGTGGCTGCTGCAGTCTGTGGGGGGCTCTGTGTGGGCGGTTTGGGTCGTGACACCTGCCTCCTGGAACTGAAGGTGTGTGGGCTCCCTGGCTGCTGGGATTCCTTCCTCTGCTTGCTGGATGGGCGTAGTGGCCGAGCCCCTCACATCACCCTGGCTTCCACAAGTGGCATTGTTCATGCCCCAACGTCTGCCTCACCCTTTGGGTGAATAATGTTAAGCTACAGCTTTACTAACCTTGTAGTGGGACTCAACACCTGAGCTGATAAACAGGCTTTCTAAACCTAACTGTATTACTATAAGTATTACTGATACTTATTACTATCAATTTAATTAATGTGTGATTAGGGAAGTTGTGATGTTGTACATCGTGGCTATTATTATGGCTATTATTGAGTATTATGAGATTATGTATAATAATGCATAGGTGTATGTGTATGTATAATTAACTCCCTTCTCACCCTACGCAGGTGGTCTCATCCACTTTCCAAGCTCGGGTCCTCTACCAGAGGCCAGGGAGCTTGAGGGTTCTGCGCAGTATCCTTGCTGTTCCTAGGACTGCAGTTTTCTGGACTGAGATGTCGGATGTTTTTCCAGGGATCTGTCGTAGCCACTCCTCCAGTTTGGGGGTCACTGCCCCCAGTGCTCCGATCACCACAGGCACCACTGTGGCCTTCACCTTCCAAGCCTTCTCCAGTTCTTCTCTGAGCCCTTGGTATTTCTCTAGTTTCTCATGTTCCTTTTTCCTGATGTTGCCATCGCTTGGTATTGCCACATCCACCACCACGGCTTTCCTCTGTTCTTTGTCCACCACCACAATGTCTGGTGTGGTAGATTTGGGCTTCTATGGCTCTGGTGCTCAGGGCCTGCTCCTGTGCAGCCAGGATGAGTGCCTCTGTGCTGTCCTTCAGCCCAGCCCTTTCAAGCCTGCAGGGTACAGTATCTGATCACTGGCAGGGCGTAGCTGGTTATTGCCTGGGATTTGTTCTTGCCATTGAGCTGGCTTCTTAGGACTTGCCTTACTCGTTGGAGGTATTTGGCTGTTGCCGCATTCCTTGTTGCCTGTTCAAGGTTGCCGTTTGCCTGTGGTATTCCAAGGTACTTGTAGTTGTCCACAATGTCTGCTATTGTTCCTTCTGGGAGTGAGACCCCTTCTGTGTGGATTACCTTGCCTCTCTTTGTCACTATCCTCCCACATTTCTTAAGCCCGAATGACATCCCGATGTCCGAGCTGTAGATCCTGGTGGTGTGGATCAGTGAGTCGATGTCTATGGGGTGCCAAATGTAAAAGTAGAACCTATAACTAGTTTTCTCACATTTAACTAAATGACACAACATGTTTTCTCACATTTAGTTAAATGTGCAAAAGTCTAAATGTAATTGTTAAATATAAATGTAAATGTTAAATGTTAAATCTAAATGCTAAATGTTAAATATAAATGTTAAATGTTAAATGTTAAATGTAAATGTTAAATGTTAAATGTTAAATGTAAATGTTAAATGTTAAATGTTAAATGTTAAATATAAATGTTAAATGTAAATGTTAAATGTTAAATGTTAAATATAAATGTAAATGTTAAATGTTAAATCTAAATGCTAAATGTTAAATATAAATGTTAAATGTTAAATGTTAAATGTTAAATGTTAAATGTAAATGTTAAATGTTAAATGTAAATGTTAAATGTTAAATCTAAATGTTAAAACTGAATATTCATGAATGGGCAAGTAGACTCCATCCCTACCCTCAAACAGCGCTGGTCTAAGATCAGTGACGCGGACTCAAACACCTCAAACAGTACGCATAGCTCCGCATCACTCTGGATCGGTGCACGAAAATACTGGAGAGAAGCCTGAAGTCGAAGCCATCATAGCCGCCAGCTCCGACTCCCTCCCGTTGGGGGAGATTGAACGGGCTGTAACGGCAGGTGTGCGGGCTGAGGCTCCGCTTCAAACTGCCGTTCTGTCGTAAACACCATTAATGAGGAGTCAAGTAGGTTTAAAAAGAATATTTCTGTGGCGCCGGTGGAGAATTAGTTGGCTAACTATACTAGCTAGCCGAAGTTACGTCCAGGCTAAAAACAAAAGTTTCCAGATCAGATGTGGGCGGGGTTTGCGCGCACTGTTCGAGGTGATTGAGTTCGCGTCTCTGATCTGAGACCAGCGCTGTTTGAGGGTAGGGATGGAGTCTACTTGCCCATTCATGAATATTCAGTTTTACACTCGGCCAACATTTAACATTTACATTTAACATTTACATTTAACATTTAGCATTTAACATTTACATTTAACATTTAACATTTACATTTAACATTTAGCATTTAACATTTACATTTAACATTTACATTTAACATTTAACATTTACATTTAGACTTTTGCACATTTAACTAAATGTGAGAAAACATGTTGTGTCATTTAGTTAAATGTGAGAAAACTAGTTATAGGTGCTCCTTTTACATTTGGCACCCCATAGATGTCTCACTCTTGGCGTACAGCTTGATGTCATCCATGTAGAGGAGGCGACTTATGGTGGCCCCGTTACGGAGTCGGTATCCATAGCCAGTCTTGTTTATTATTTGACTGAGGGGGTTCAGACCTATGCAGAACAGCAGTGGGGACAGTGCATCTCCTTGGTATATGCCACATTTGATGGACACTTGGGCAAGTGGCTTCCCATTGGCTTCAAGGGTGGTTCTCCACAACCTCATCGAGTTTGCTGTATGTATAACTAACTCCCTCCTCGTCCGCTTTCCCAGCTCGGGTCCTCTACCAGAGACCAGGGAGCTTGAGGGTTCTGCGCAGTATCCTTGCTGTTGTTGTAGTGTATGTACAGTGTATGTATGTGAGTCTGTAGAGTAAGAGTATATATATTTCTAATATACTCCTCTTGTAAAAGCAAAACTGTCTATCACAATACAGCATTCAGCCTAATACATGCTGCTTGTTAAACTGCCAGAGAGGGCACATTGTGAAAAAAAATTCACATTGGCCTATTCATTTCTTTATTTAGCATCTTGTTTCCATGGTGACGGGGTACATGTTGTTGACCAGACATGGGTGCCAAAAAGCTGAGCATTTGTGATTTCATGAGTACAGGCATATTTGTCACATTACATCTCTTTATACTTTATTCACAAACACAAACACAAACAGATATTAAAGTATGAGGTGTCCATCAAGCTCATCAATGTACTGCTACAACAGCCTCCTCTCCTTAAGCTCAGTGGCTGGAGGCTTTTGTCTTTGTCCCACTCAATGTCCTTGTCATTTCTCAACAACCTGCCAATATAAGCAACTGTTTTTAAAAACTATGATGACATACATCTGTAAAAGCCTAGAACACTTCTCTTCTTGTGGCATCTGGCAGATCTGTTAGTCCCTGCAGCTCCCTTAGACCCTAAGGATGAAAAGGACAGCAGGTAATAAGACTTTTATCACTTACAGAGAGTCGACGTAAATGAGGTTCCGTTTACAGCAAGTTGGAAGTGGAACCGGTCCGAGATCAGGACTCCAGCCAAGGGCATGAATACATCATACACTGCTGGTAAAACTCTGACTCAGCACAGTTAACGCTAGACTAGATACTGGGAACCGCAGGTCTAGGTACATTATTGATAATGGTAATTTGTACATATACACGTTTATATTAAATTGTCACCATAAATAAAACATGTCCTTGCAAGTATATAAGTAAACTGTGTTGTAGAATGTATGCCTCTTAAACATGGAAAAATAATAGAAATACGAAGGTGAACCGTTAAAAACAATCTGGAAAATAGGCAAAACATAAAAAAACATTGCCGTGACCTCTGACCACTGACCTCCAGCACCATGCGGATGTTGGCTTTTATTTTGGCAGAGTCTTTAGTGAGCTGCTCTGTAAAGCTGAAACACAAGGATAGTGAGGTTAACATCACCTGTGTGTCTGAAACATTGACCTGTAGCTAAATGAAGTTGTGAACTGACGCTGTGAGCTGACTTGTCTTCTTATCAATGAACCTTAGAGCTTCAGTGTGGGTCATCTCCACAAAGAAGCCATAACCGACTGCCACAAAGACCCTGGATGAGTCCTCGCTGACAGAAACACAATAGTCAGTGGAACATTGGCAGAAAAACCTTGTTTAAGTCAAAGCAGATATTCCCAAATAACACAACTGGAACATGACTGAGCACAGATCTGAGAGCGTTAACATGCTGCAGTTTTATGCTCTGTAATGGATCAATACCAATGGTGACCGAGGGCTTGATCAGTATCTTACACTTCAGCCTGTATGTAGAAGTGACAGCCAAGATCCACATCGGTCTTCAACAGCCGAGAGTCAGAGTTCTGCAGGAGGACAAGTATTTTTAGAGCACAGCACTCTGCCATGGCCCTCAAAGACTCCTGCCCAGCCTGGTGGACCCGTGTGTTGAGTCACAAGCTAGAAGACACCATGACAGACAAGGAGTGTCTGGTATATTCTAGCTACAGCTGACTAAACACATCTGATGCATCCAGGGCCCCATGTACAAAGACTTGTGTAGATTTCCTACTAAACTTGACCTAAGTTCAAATCCAGGAAAATGCATTTTTCCTTTCCTTTCCGTACATCCCACTCAAGTAGAAATGTGCGCAGGTGATCATATAAATGTTATAATAATAATAATATATATAAATGTTAATTCATTTAAACACGGGCTGCATCTGCGCAGTAGCTGGGCAGGAGCGGAAATAAAAAAATAAAAGTGGTCTGACATAAAAGTGGACGTGAAGCGAAGTTTAACACTAAAGCGTCACTAAAACAGGCAGAGGTGAAGGAGAAGATGTTCTAATTCTGACACTGTGTTCAGCAACTAATAGGAAGTCTGAAGACAGGATGATTTGGTGGAAGCACAGGTTCTTTGCACAACAGAATTAATATTTGGGCTGTTAAATTATTTACTGACCAAGAAGCCACTGATCTGGTACCAGCTTCAAACCTGATCTCAACCATGCTGTTCATTAAAATGAACGAATCATCATTAAACCAGGCACCTCGCTACAGTGTTGCTGACTAGCTGCATTTGTGCATCACAGATTATTTGTACGTTAATGTTGTTGTATGGAAACTTGATTCCTTGCTGACATATTGATGATCGCGTCCCACACAGCTGGCGTAGTTCGGCTCGGTTGGGCTCAGGGTCCACTACCCGACCGGTCTGCAGCTCCCTCTGGATGCCCCCGTGGCTGGACCCCTCGGGTCAACAGCTGGTTGTGCGCCTTTTCGCTGTGTCGCGGATCAGGAACGGGCACCTCTACCAGATTCTAATGGATCCTCTGTTCGATCCTCTAACAGATCAGTAGAATATATTTTTGCACCGATTTGCTAATGCAAAACAGAGCTACAGTAGATCTGCGCACATCTCTACTTCACGTAGTTTTTGACACATCTAACCGCAGGCCTAAATTCGTGCTTGCGTACCCTTCGTACATGAGGCCCCATGTCATCAGCGGGCGACAAGACCTGAGAAGCCCTGCACAAAACCAAGACATCAGATTAACGCAGGATCGCCCTATATCCCAGGTGAACTACGAAAGCAGTGGTGATGTCGGGTCATTTTTCCTGTAAACCTTAACATATTTACCTCTGTTCTCTTTTGCCATATTTCATTGCATTTTCCTTGTGTACCTGCAGACTCTGGATGGTGTTCTTCAGCTGTAAGTACTCAGCGATCTTCTCATAAACAGTATCTCTCTGCTCCAACACCCTTCTGCAAAACAAAACCCCAAATGGCTTTGGGTTAGTCCCCCTGAAATGAAACATCATCTCTTGTGCATATAACCACGTCACGTGCATGTCCGTACCAACGTGTTCCGGTTAAATTGGATTTTGAAGATGGAAAGTAAACATGAGGCTTTCTAGAGAAAGTAAAACACGTTCCAAAGCTCCGGTGAAATAAAAGCACCAAAATCCAAAAAGGGTCCATTTTCCGTGTCTCTTACCCTAAATCTCTCATCAGAACTTCGTTGATGAAGCCTTCATACTGCAGAATCTTCTGGTTGACGCTAGCATTAGCAGGTGGAGACATCTTTACAGCTTCTGACTATGGCACAGAGAAAGTCCAGCAGATATAAAGTCAACTACTGTCCGACGGATGTTCACTTTAACGTTTGTCACTCAGTGTCGACGCACAAACCATCCAGCAGCAATTGTGGGTTCCGTTTGCCTACCAATAACGACACGCTACCGGAGTGCACGTCGACGACACGGTGTTTCCGGATTTCAAAATAATAGCATTACAAAATTCTTTTAAAATTGCCATCTTTGTTGTTACATTTTACCACTCGTCATTTTTGTTTTTACGTTTTATCTGTTGTCATCTGTATTGTTTCGTCTTGCATCCCATCGTCTTTGTTGTGTTACATAAACACGTTACACGTAAACTGACTCTATGCTCTCTCTCTCTCCTGGGCCAGTTTAACCTTCGCGTTTGTGACGTATGACGTATGAGCGTCATCGCTTTTGTTGTTGCTGCTGCTCGTTATCCATAAAAGCTTCTTTAAAACCATACGACAAACGGAAAAGGAGGCACTTTAGATAGGACGTGCGTTTCCTGTGCGTGTTGGATACATGAATAGTGTCACCGGCAGCAGTTTAACCAGGGCGCACAGTTTTTGCTGAATTGAAAGGTTTATCTGAAATTTCCCAGCTAACCCAGCTAGCCGGTTACCAAGGTAACATTGGCCGTTAGGCGTTCATTGGTTTCAAAGTAAACAATATTTCATTCTAGGCCAAGCAATATACAGTAACTGCATATAGATGCACCGTATATATGAAGTCCGTAAATAAACATTACGTTTCACATGTGAACCTTGGTACATGGAGCAGTATAGTATTCTGGGCCGGATCGGAGAAGGAGCCCATGGCATCGTATTCAAGGCCAAACACGTCGAGGTAATATGGCAAGCGAATTTAACATATATGAGATAGTCAGAATTCACATTACACATATCTGATTAGTCAAAACTATAATTGAAACTGGAATTCTGGAAATACGTAATTCAATTTCGACTTCTCACAATTACAATTACAAATGTCTATAATTTGCCACATTTTAAAGATATCTTAAAAGTCATTTATCATTTTTTGGATATCTCATATATGTCATAGATATCTTTAATATTAGTTTTGACTAGGCAATATCTACATATAGCATTGTGATTACTCTGTTACATTGGTAACTGTGAATATGTAGGGTACGGAGAGATAACATTGATACCTGCATAACATAACGGTGTGTTTATGTGTTTAATCATAAGTAAACACTAGATTTAAAAATAGGTAAATTTGTATTTTTCCAGTACACGTCCCTTAATATTCAGTTAAAATTTAAGTTGTACTAGTGTTAAATATGTTTTAGTTGAAAATCACAAAAAACATACTCATATTTGTTTCACAAAATACACACAGCACAGCATGAACATTTCTCTACCTACTCTTTACCTAAAGTGTAACAGCACAGTAACAATCTAAGACAGCAGCACCACCAGCTTCTTTTATGGCAGATAAACAGACCTGACTGGTTTTCTGTAACGAAGTCTTGTATGAGGCTAAATAAATATGTATAACTTGTTCCACACTCGTTGATTGCTTGTTGTTGAGACACACAATGTGTCTGTTGACCTGGAGAAGATGGCTCATTTTAATCTTGAAGAACAGTCAGACCTGAGGATCACAACAAAACAAAGAATGCAAAAATCAATAATTACAGCTACTGTAGCTTCATGGTTTTTAAAACCATTTTTTGTGTCAGCATAGTACATTTTGTTTGCTAATCTAAAACACCGCAACAAGGATAGATGGTGAAACTGTAATTGATTAAATCTAAATATAACTACTTGCAACAAGGTGTGACTCTTACATGTCCTGTCATGTCTGAGCAATCAGCTAGTTCAGGATCCTCGATGACTCAACTTCTAGGAGATCTGAAATGCAGATGGAAATTTCAAACTCTTGTTAAGCCTTCAACAATATATTTTCTATTCTTGGCTCAACAAAAAACAATCTATTTACTTACCTTCCTGTGTGTAGACGACACCTCTTTGTTGGCATTCAGGAAAGACCTCCTCAGTGTGTTGGACTATAATATTACACTCAGTTACATACTGTACTAGCGCTCTTTTCAAGTAGGAGAGGGAAACAATACACACAAACACTTTAGTTTAACTGAACAACTGCCGGCATTTAATCAATAACACAATTTCCTACAGTTTGCTTATCACCTATAACTACTACTATAAAACAATATTCAGAGCTCTGAAAAAAAATAAAAAAGTACTTTTTTTCCTTGGTCAGCCAGTGCCTTGGGGTTCAAATGGCTGACTATATGACTATATACATATTTAACATCAAATTAAACAACAGAGTCAGGGCTACAGCACTATATAAGTGTTGTTCATGTACATCAAACACAGACGAAGATATGGTACAATTAACCGTTAGCATGTAGTTAGCATTATAGCCAGCCCTGGGCTAGTTTGTGACCTATTTATGGGTGTACTGCTGTGATACTTTATGCAACACACATACAAGGGCCCAAATGAAAGCTGTAATATAAAGGAATCTAAAGCGGACTGACGAAACCAAACTATTCTAGAACTGTTGAACTCGGTAAACACTGCTTATCCACACTGTTTACTACAGCCGTTAATCTGCATTGGATTCAGGTTTACCAGTAATAATAAAAGTGTGATGATGATGACTGTCTGTCAGACAGGGGAGACTGTGGCTCTAAAGAAAGTGGCTCTGAGGAAGCTGGAGGATGGCATCCCCAACCAGGCTTTGAGGGAAATCAAGGCCCTGCAGGAGATCGAGGACAACCAGTGTGTGAGTACCAGAGGCTGGATAGGGTTGTAAGCCTGAGTGAACCTATCTGACAAGCTCTGCATGCTAGAGGTCTGAATCCGGGTAGTGTGTGTGTGTGTGTGTGTGTGTGTGTGTGTGTGTGTGTGTGTGTGTGTGTGTGTGTACAGAAGAGAGATGCTGCTGACAGGATGTCATTTCCTGGACAGAGCACATGTAACTGAATTTAATGTTAATTCCACTTGTTGTCAGCTTGAGGGCGCTCTCTCTCTCTTCGAGAAAGAGAGAGAGAGAGAGAGAGAGAGGTGCTGTTTGGAGTTGGGGAACACTGCCAGTCGTGGTGGGGAAAGTATTCAGGAAGTGCGACACACCAACTGTCTCCCGAGAGACAAAAAAACACACTACTTACTATAAATGACCAGACTGTTTTGTTCTGCCAAAATACATGATTTTGTTGGTATGTGTCCAGAAAACTGTCAGTTATATGGACATGCACATAAGAAGTGTAGGGGAAGTTTTATTTTGAGAGGAAGTTAACAGCCTGAAGACCAGTGCTTTATGCCAACTGAGAAATAAGCATTCTCACGGAACCAGACCATGTCCCCCTGTTTGTTATTCGGCACAAAAACACAACGCAAAGTGACAGACATATAGAAGGGTTGCTGAACTAACTAGTTACTAAATAATTAGTCCATTTAGGTTTAGTTACAAATGGTCTGAGGTCAGAGGTCATCTTTATATCTTTTTCTTGTCTTCAGGTTGTGAAGCTGAAAGACGTCTTTCCTCATGGCACTGGCTTTGTTTTGGTGTTTGATTTCATGCTGTCTGACCTCTCTGAGGTCATCAGGAACTCTGAGCAAACTCTGACCCCGGCTCAGGTCAAAGGTTACATGATGATGCTGCTGAAGGGCGTCACTTTCTTGCATCACAACAACATCATGCACCGGGTGAGAAGATTCTGTCCATGTAGCTATTTGTTTTTATTAAAATAAAATTAGAAGTAGAGAAGAGTCAAACAAACAGGAGTCCTGATTTCGAGGTTATGCTGTAGAGATGACTCTTCTGCTGAGACCATTCAGAGCAGCTTTGTTCACAATGTTTGGTACATGCGCTTGCGGGCCACCATAGTAGACCTGCACGTGACCAACTGAGGAGGACTTCTTCAGTTAACTTATGTGTTTGGTTGTACAGCAAAACATGTTTCAGTTTGATATTTGTTAAATATCACAGGCTGTTTAACACAACTGTTTTAGAGATGCATTCCAAGGCAGAGTGAGTTATTCAGATACAACAATGAGTTTGGTTGTGCTTCATTTTGCCACATGCTATGTTGGCCACTGGTTGTGCATGTTTCCCCCCTCTGACTGCATATAGGACCTGAAGCCAGCAAACCTCCTCATCAGCTCCTCAGGTCATCTGAAGATCGCAGACTTTGGTCTGGCCAGACTGTTCAGTGAGCAGGGAGAGAGACTGTACAGCCACCAGGTGGCCACCAGGTAAGGCAGGCCACCTGGTAGTAGTCATCAGAGTCTGTTGGACCTAAACCATGTGAACAGACAGTTTGGCTTGGTTTGTTTGTGTGTGTGGGCAGGTGGTACCGAGCTCCTGAACTTCTGTATGGAGCCAGAAAGTACGACGAAGGTGTCGATCTTTGGTGAGAAGACTGCAATAACCAAACTACTTAGTACTGCTTAGTGTTTTTTAAACTACTGTACCTGCCAGAGAGACTTAAATACCCAGATACTCATCAGTAAAGTTAATTATTTTATAGCTCACTAAAAATATTGAATGAAGGAGGTGAATGCCATACCCGACTCAACCACGCTTTTCTGTGTACATGAATCTGGTTGATTGCCGATTCTAAAACCTAAGTGCACCCTGCCTTGAAGAAGATAAGGTGGGTATTGGGAACACTGTCTAATTCTAGTAACTCTGGAGCTGGAGGTGACCTCAATAACAAACATTGGACTGAATCGGATTGCACAGGTGTCCCTAATAAAGTGGACACTGATCACGGTTCATTTGCCAGGGCGGTGGGCTGCATCTTTGGGGAGCTGCTGAACTCATCTCCTTTGTTTCCCGGAGAGAACGACATCGAACAGCTCTGCTGTGTCCTCAGAGTCCTGGGAACACCGACGCAGGATACCTGGCCTGTAACGCACACACAGATCTCAGATCAGTTTGTTGACTAATCAAATCATAGATACCTAACTAGATTTAAGACAAATTAAACACGGTGAAATATTAGCGCTGTGTACAGATGAACTCACGTCATAATGAACATCTGTGTACACGTGTGTCTGTGTTGCTACAGGAGATAGTGGAGTTACCAGATTACAATAAGATCACGTTCAAGGAGAACCCAGCCATCCCATTAGAAGAGATTGTCCCAGACACGCCCCCTCAGGCCATCAGTCTACTCTACAAGTTCTTGGTGTATTCGTCTAAGCAGCGCTGCTCAGCCAGACGGGTACGTATGGATTCTGGAACTGCAGTGGCCTCTGGTTAGATTTCAGTCGCTCCCGTCAGTTGCATCATGGGAGATGGAGGATTCAAAATCTGAGAGGCTGGATCAAGAGCTGAGATGCAACAAAATCTAGAATGTGATTAGTGTTCCTCTTATGTAGACGTTACACTGGCATACCCTCAGCAGGTCACATCAGCTTTAATACACTCCAGGATTTTACATGGTGACAGAACAGCTGCTGCTGTCGTGTAAGAAACAGCACAACATCACCATGGTACGGTATCATTCAGAGAGCTGGGCCTCTGGTCAAGGTTCCAGTAACCATCAGAATGGTCTGCTCAGCATTTCAAAATCTCCCAGGTCGTTAGAGATCAGTTCTTGGTCTGTTGCATATGTCAAATGTTTCCTAACCTTTGTGTGGCTCAAGTGTGGATTGGCTGATGTCACCTGTATTCTCTTTCTGCAGGCCCTCCTCCATCCCTATTTCTTTTCCTCCCCCCTTCCTGCTCATCACTCAGAGCTGCCTATCCCTCACTTGGGGGGACACCCCCCCCGCCAGCGCCTGCAGCCTCCATCTCTCGATCTCTCTGTGGATCTGCCCCTGCAAAACAACGTGGTGGACCCCACGCTGTTGCAGGGACACGCCACCTGCCTCTGATCAAGAAAACTGTTGAATGATTTTATTTATAGACTTTTGTTTAGTTATGCAGTGTGTAACTATATAACTTGGAGAATACATTTTATTTAAAGCCTAAAGAGTCCTAGAGTTTCATTGATTTAGAGAACATGAATTAATTAAAACCAAAAGAACAATTTATTGTCTATCAATTAAGAGATGCTGCACTTTGGTTGAATACATTTTACAGCAACATGGTTCTGAATCTTGTTTTTTGGATGTTTCATAAACAACAATCCTCAGCTATTGGAATTAGCTGAATGGGCACCATCTTGGTTCAGGTCGTCAGTCACACTGCTCATTGGTCACGATTCTAGGATGTTTGGGCCCAGTTCAATTCAGCAGAGATTCTCACATTCTGAGGGGAATTCTTCAGGTCCTGTTACTGAGACATCAGCTCACCCTAGCTATTAGAAATAGCCTTTGACCTAAGTCCAGGTGTCATCTTCCCTGGTCGGGCCTGTGATCAGACCGGTGCAGTGTAGTGCCCAGTTCTGCCTGCCTGGAAGCAGTAAATTTTCTGTTGGTACCTTCTTTATTATCAACAGAGAAAGATCCACAGGGATTAAACCTCATCAAATGTCCAGTTGCTTTTTTTGTGTTCTGTCCAGCAGTTTAACAAGCAGGATATATTACGCTGAGTGCCATATTGTGATGGACAGCTTTGCTTTAACAAGAGCGGTATATATAAAATGTATTCAATTATTCAGTTCAATTCAATTCAATTCAGTTCAATTCAATTCAATTCAATTCAATTCAATTCAATTCAATTTTATTTATATAGTGCCAAATCACAACAAAGTTATCTCAAGGCACTTTACAAAGTAAGGTTTAAGACCTCACACAACTAAACCCAACAAATCCCACATACAGCAAGCATTTAATTTGACAGCCACAGTGGAGAGGAAAAACTCCCTCTCTAACGAGGAAGAACCAGGCTGGATGTGTGCGGCCATCTTCCTCAACCGGTTGGGGTGAGAGGAAAGAGAGAGAGAAAAGCACAGAAAAAACAACAAGCAACAACAAGCAACAACAGAGCACAGGCAGGACGGTTGGATACACAGCTGCCCATCACAGACACCAAACTTTGAGTCCTATGATACCTGTAGGTGAGGAGAGAGGGAGAGAGAGAGAGAGAGAGAGCGGGAGAGAAGCACAACTACTGGAGATAACGAGACAAGGTTAGTTGAACATAGAACAATGATGGAAGGTTATTGGACAGAAGAGGTAGAAGGAAACAGAGGAGCTCAGTGTATAAATTATAAATGAAGTCCCCCAGCAGTCTATGTCTTTTGCAGCTTAACTAAGAGATGGTTCCTGTGACTAACAATCATTGTCAGTGACCTGAACCATCTCTAACTATAAGCTTTATCAAAAAGGAAGGTTTTAAGCCTAATCTTAAAGGTGGAGAGTGTGTCAGCTTCTCGAAACCTGAAGAGGGAGCTGGTTCCAGAGGAGAGGAGCTTGGTAGCTAAAAGCTTGGCCTCCAGTTCTACATTCAAAGACTCTAGGAACCAGAAGTAGCCCAGCGCTCTGAGAACGAAACGTTCTGCCGGGAGCATAAGGAAATATGAGGTCTTTAAGATAAGAAGGAGCTTTATCATTGGGTACTTTTTAGGTGAGTAGGAGAATTTTAAATTCTATCCTACGTTTTACAGGCAGCCAGTGCAGAGAAGCTAATGTAGGAGAAATGTGATCTCTCTTTCTAAGTCCCATCAGAGCTCTGGATGCAGCATTTTGAATTAGCTGTAGGCTTTTTAAGGAGCTGTTAGGACATCCTATGAGTAAGGAGTTACAGTAGTCCAGCCTAGAGGTAACAAATGCATGAAACAGTTTCTCTGCATTCTCTCAGAGGAGGCTTCTGATTTTAGCTATATTTCTAAGATGAAAGTAGGCGGTTCTGGAGATTTGTTTAATGTATGATGTAAAAGAGAGATCCTGGTCAAAGATGACACCAATGTTCCTCACAGGGTGGCTATCTGACTCAATAATGACTAACTCTCTCAGATTTTTAGGCCCAACAATAAGAATTTCAGTTTTATCTGAATTTAGTTGAAGGACGTTTTGGCACATCCAGGATTTGATATCTTTTAAACAACCCTGAATTTTGACTAGCTGATCTGTTTCGTTTGGTTCCAAGGACATATATAGCTGAGTATCATCTGCATAACAATGAAAATTAATAGAATGCTTCCTAATAATCTCACCTAGAGTAGACATGTATAAGCTAAACAAAATTGGACCAAGCACAGAACCCTGTGCATGGCATGTGGAGAATTTCTCATTAACATGAACAAACTGGATTCTGTTCAACAAATAGGATTTAAACCATCCCAGTGCTGTTCCTTTAATCCCGATTCTATGTTTTAGTGTCTGTAATAGAATGTTATGATCAATTGTATCAAATGCAGCACTAAGATCTAACAGGACAAGGACAGAAACTAGACCATTGTCCGAAGCTAATAGAAGATGATTAGTGACTCTAACCAGAGCTGTTTCTGTGCTATGATGTTTTCTAAATCCTGACTGAAAATCTTCGTACAGGTTATTCCCACTCAGGTGGTCAGATAATTGTTTAGCCACGATATTTTCAAGAATCTTGGAAATAAAGGGTGAATTTGAAATGGGCCTATAGTTGGCCAGGGTTGTTTTTTTTCAATAGAGGTTTGACCACAGCCACCTTAAAAGCATGTGGTACTTGACCTACTGTAGATGTAAAGATTGGTTGATTTGATTTAATATGGACGAGCTGATTAAAGGTAGAACTTCTTAGAGTCTGGTTGGGATTGGATCTAAAAGACAAGTGGACGACTTGGAACAGTTGATTATTGAGGATAACTCCATATGAGTTATGGGGAAGAAGCTGTAAGGTGTCAGACTCGGGCAGGCGGCGGACCCACATGCACAGCACAGAGGCGGGATGATGGTTAAACACAGGTTTATTTTGTAAAGCAGGGTCAGACGGTCCAGGTCATACACAGAGGCTTGGCAATGACATACAGCAGGGAGCAGGCAATCTCGAGTCCAGTAATCAGGCAAGGTTTGGTACACAGAAGCTCTCGGTGACGGTACAGACAAGGGTTAAGCAAAACTCACGGTCAGTTGTTCAGTCCAAGGTCTTTCTCTGGTGAGGGTACAAACGAGGTTTAGGCAGGATGCAACGGTCAAAGCAAACAGGATCAATACACGAGGGAACTGGACAAGAACCAAAAACAACCCGCATGGAACACTGACAGGGCGGGCGGAGGGCGGACTGGGGGAGGGCAAAACGGGAACCCCCATCAAACAAAATTCACGCCCGAACACGACCGACCAGAGGACCCACCAGAAAAACAAAACAAGGACGAGTCTCATAATCCAGAAAACAACATGAATGTCCACGAGACAAGAACAAAGTCCACGACCAGGAAAATGCAGAGTCCAGGAATTCCCTCACGGAGGATGGAGACGCGGCGAGATCCTGCTCAGCCGCTGCTGAGGCAGGGTGGCACGCCTAGTGCCCTTGAGCTGGGCCAGCGTCCACGGGGACCACCCCGAACGGCGATGTCCTCCAGGCGGACGCTGATCCTGGAGACTGAGGGGTCGAGGCGGACGTCGCCGCAGGAGGCAGCGCCATCCACACAACCGGATGCGCCGAGGGCGGCAGCCGAGACAGAGACAAGGCAGGAACCAGAGACGAAGACAGACGTGGAGACGCGGCCGGGACCGGGCCGCCAGGGACCGATGCCGATGCGGCCGGAGCCGGGCCGCCAGGAACCGATGCAGGTGCGGCCGGAGCCGAGCCGCCAGGAACAGATGCAGGAGCGACCCTCTCCTGGAAGTCGGCGGGAACCGTGGCAGCGACTCCAGCCGGCGCGACCTCCTCCTGGAGGTCGGCGGGAACCGCGGCAGCGACTCCAGCCGGCGCGACCTCCTCCTGGAGGTCGGCGGGAACCGCGGCAGCGAC
The DNA here is from genome assembly GCF_900634795.4 of Betta splendens. Classification (NCBI taxonomy): domain Eukaryota; kingdom Metazoa; phylum Chordata; class Actinopteri; order Anabantiformes; family Osphronemidae; genus Betta; species Betta splendens. The sequence goes on along the minus strand of NC_040887.2, from coordinate 460,115 downwards.
TCCAGCCGGCGCGACCTCCTCCTGGAGGTCGGCGGGAACCGCGGCAGCGACTCCAGCCGGCGCGACCTCCTCCTGGAGGTCGGCGGGAACCGCGACAGCGACTCCAGCCGGCGCGACCTCCTCCTGGAGGTCGGCGGGAACCGCGGCAGCGACTCCAGCCGGCGCGACCTCCTCCTGGAGGCCGGCAGGAGCTGCGGCTCCGAGGGTGACAGGGACACAAATGGCACCTTTGCGGGAGCCGACAGGAGCGGGGACTGGAACGACCGCTGCGGGAGCTGACAGGAGCGGGAACGACCGCTGCGGGAACGACCACTGCGGGAGCCGACAGGAGCGGGAGCCGACAGGAGCGGGAACGACCGCAGCGGGAGCCGACAGGAGCGGGAACGACCGCAGCGGGAGCCGACAGGAGCGGGAACGACCGCAGCGGGAGCCGACAGGAGCGGGAACGACCGCTGCGGGGGCCGACAGGAGCGGGAACGACCGCTGCGGGAGCCGACAGGAGCGGGAACGACCGCTGCGGGAGCCGACAGGAACGGGAACTGGAACGGGAACTTACTGGAGCCGACAGGGACTGGAACGGCGTCCTTACTGGAGCCGACAGGGACTGGAACGGCGTCCTTACTGGAGCCGACAGGGACTGGAACGGCGTCCTTACTGGAGCCGACAGGGACTGGAACGGCGTCCTTACTGGAGCCGACAGGGACTGGAACGGCGTCCTTACTGGAGTCGACAGGGACTGGAACGGCGTCCTTACTGGAGTCGACAGGGACTGGAACGGCGTCCTTACTGGAGCCGACAGGGACTGGAACGGCGTCCTTACTGGAGCCGACAGGGACTGGAACGGCGTCCTTACTGGAGCCGACAGGGACTGGAACGGCGTCCTTACTGGAGCCGACAGGGACTAGAACGGCATCCTTACTGGAGCCGACAGGGACAGGAACGACCCCTAACGGGTCGACAGGAACAGGAACGACCCCTGGACTGGGACAGGAACGTGACTCGACTGAACCTGAACGTGACCGGACGGGGCTGAAACCCGGACTAGACTCGACTGGACTGGGACTCGGACTGGGCTCGACTGGACTGGGACCCGGACGGGGGCCCGGACTGGGATCTGGACTGGGCTCGACTGGAACGAGGCTAGAGCCCGAACTGGGCTCGGCTGGGCTGTGGCTGGAACCTACAGTAAGCGTGACAGGGCTGCACTAGAACATGAGCGTGGCGAGGCAGAACTGCGACTGGACACCGAGCGGAGCATGGCTGGGCTGGAGACTGGGCAAAACGCGGCTGGGCTGGAGACTGGGCAAAACGCGGCTGGGCTGGAGACTGGGCAAAACGCGGCTGGGCTGGAGACTGAACAGCGCGCGGCTGGGCTGGAGACGGGGGACCGCATGAGTGCAGGAAGTCCTCCCAGCGGAGCAAACATGGAGCTGGGCAGGTTGGAGCAGACACGACGGTCCGACGGGGCTGGGAGGAGGAAACCCGGGGCTGGCGTAATCCGAGCGGGCGGCGTGGGGGCTGGTGTGGTGCGGAGCGCGCTGCTTAACTCTTCGAGTCGTGCACACAATCGCTCATAGAGGCGACGAACACTGGGGAGCTCTAACACGCTGTCCTCGTCCTCCAGAGTCCATACCGCCACCTCCACGGCGCTGCCCTGGTTTTCCGGGTTAAGCGCCCTTCGGTAATCCTCCGCGAGGATTTTAAAATAATTACGTAGATCGCTGGGCAGCTCGGCGCAGGTAAACTCCATTCTCCCTCGGGTGAATAATACTCGCCGTCAAAAAAAAGAAACAAGAAAAAACAGTCACTGACCTGGCCGGAGAGCTGAGTGCTGGCTGGGTCCAAGTTTGGCCAGATTGTTCTGTCAGACTCGGGCAGGCGGCGGACCCACATGCACAGCACAGAGGCGGGATGATGGTTAAACACAGGTTTATTTTGTAAAGCAGGGTCAGACGGTCCAGGTCATACACAGAGGCTTGGCAATGACATACAGCAGGGAGCAGGCAATCTCGAGTCCAGTAATCAGGCAAGGTTTGGTACACAGAAGCTCTCGGTGACGGTACAGACAAGGGTTAAACAAAACTCACGGTCAGTTGTTCAGTCCAAGGTCTTTCTCTGGTGACGGTACAAACGAGGTTTAGGAAGGATGCAACGGTCAAAGCAAACAGGATCAATACACGAGGGAACTGGACACGAAACACTGGAACAAGGTATGGAACTAAGGAACGCAACAATCTGGCAGTTTGCTAGAGTGAGAGGTGGTGCTTAAATATACTGAGCTGATTACTGATCGCATGCAGGTGTGGGTAATGACCGGTAATGGCAGTAAAGCCGAAACAGAAACAGAAACCGGGAGTGCTACCATAATAAAACCGGAAATGGAAACCGGAACCAAAACAAAACAAGGAACAAGGCCAGAGACTGTGACATAAGGTAAGACAGAGGATTTGGTAATTGTAAAGTTGATGGATCTAGACAGTGCTTTCTGTCATTTGGAAGAAGTTGCTGCTGAATGTCTTCTCTAATAATGATAATTTTATTAGTGAAGTAGTTCATAAAGTCATTGCTGCTGAGAATTAAGGGGATAGTAGACTCAATACAGCTATGACTCTTTGTCAGCCTGGCTACAGTGCTGAAAAAAAACCTGGGGTTTTTTTGGTTTTCCTCAATTAGAGATGAATAATGTGTTTTTCTAGCAGCACAAAGTGCTTTTTTTATATATTATTAGACTGTCCTTCCATGCAATGCAGTTTACATTTATTTTGTTGGAACGCCACTGTCTTTCTAGTTGTCTGGTCCTGTGCTTTAGGCTGCGGATCTCTGACTTATACCACGGAGCTAACCTCCTCTGATTCACTCCCTTCTTCTTCAGAGGAGCCACTGTTTCTAACATTGTACGTAGAGAAGCTGCAGCATCATCTACAAGACAGTCAAACTGTTCATAAGGATAAATGATATATACTCTTCCTGATTAATGTTTTTTTTAATGTTTTATTTAGCTAATCCCAAATATGTGTGATGTTGCTGTGTTGGTGGACAAGTTAAGTTTCTGCCCTAGGATGTGTGTGGGGGAGGGGGTGTGGGGTGGTGTTGGTGCAACCAGCTGCTGAAACCAAGCAAATCTGTTAAGTAAACAATCGGTGCAAAATAAATAAGCAGGGATGTACCATAGGCTAACACATTCATAACTAAACAACTGTTGTACTGTGGTTTACCTTGGAGATTAATACTAATGCCAGTAATAGTGTTAAGGTATGTGCACATACTGATACAAACATATACATATCACATACATACACATATGCATTGTTATACATATCCCATACTGCTTAATAATAGTCATGTCCAGTTGCTTTTCAATCACTGGCTTCCCTTTGACCCAGTGTCACCTTTATCCTGGCAGCCTAATAATTCAGGATGAAACCAGGATTTCATGATTCTCTGGATTTTAAAGTTGGATTTGATTGTTTAACTTGTTAGCTTGTTTAACAGAGAATCTTCAGTCCCGCCCTCACTTCCTCCTCCTCATCTCTGCCACCTCACATCAACACACCATCCTTCACTCAGCCTGAAGTCAGAGCAGCTCCTCAGCCTCAGTGAGTATCATTGTCGTCCTGACACCTGTAGCTCAAACTGCTCTGTTCTAGTTTCTCTGCTAAATGTTTAACCTGCAGATTTACCATTTGGCTGTTGAACAGATCCACTGTGTGTTTTATTTTTCTCTTAGACCCAGTGATGACATCAGACTGGTCCGAAACATCAATGATCAACACTGAGGTGCGAGTCACTTGTATTCACTTGTATTGTATCCTGCAGTCTTGCTCATGTGCATGACTGCAGGTGCTGTTTATATCTAAGGTCACTAAATTGCAGTGACTTTGAACAGTGATTACATTTGATGTCACTTTGTTTGATATACCTGCTTACAGTAAGTGCAGTTTTTTTTCTCACGATGCTTCTGTACATTGCTGACATAGATTTTCATAAAAATGAAAATTAAACTCTAGAGCTGGAATACGTTCCAGCCTCTGTGACCAATATGAGGGCCAGTGCTTCTGATGATGGATGGCTGAACTGATGTGGTGGTCTGGTGGTCTTCTGCTCTGGCCCGAGATCTACTGAAACTCTAAAATCTCTCATCTCTAAATATTCACTGTTCCCCTGCAGGATAATCCCGCCTTATCACACACTCTCCTTCGATCACCGATTGCCTCTCTGGATGTTATGCCTCCCTATCAGTGGTTGGATAATTTGAGCTGTCAGTCAGCTGCTACCGTCCCGACTCCTCCGTCATACTTTTATTCTTCTCTGACCCTTCCCCCTTCTTTGATCCACCCACCTGGAGGAAGCAGTTGCTATGACAGCTCCTGCTCCTCCTCTGGCCCCTTGTCATGCAGGTGGGGCTTGGCAGCAGGTGAGTTATCTACCTGTGTGTGAGCTGCACCTGTCGGATGCAGGCCGGTCACCACATGACTTGCTCTTGGTGTGTAGGATCAGAGCAGCTTGAGTGTGTGAACTGTGGGGCGACGAGCGCCCCGCTGTGGACACCAGACTCCACTGGCGGTCACCTGTGCAACACCTGCGGCCTCTTGCAGAAAACCAACAACAGGCCGCTTCTGAGACCCAAGCGGAGACGCGTAAGATATAGCACAGCTCAGGTTTAGTCCTGTCAGCTGGGAGGCTTTCATTCGTTCATTGTGTTTTCAGGCCATGACTCGGAAAACAGGAACTCAGTGTTTCAATTGTGAGACGGTCACAACATCGCTTTGGAGGAGAAATGCTGCAGGACAACCTGTCTGCAACGCCTGCGGACTCTACTATAAACTGCACCAGGTGCTGCACACTCCTCGTTTTAAAATTCATTTCTAAAAATACAGTTCTCAGTATAATCCTTTAGTTTTAGGCCAACAGGCCACTGACAATGAAGAAAGATGAGATCCTAACCAGACATCGAAAACCAAAAAATTGGAAGAGCAGGACAGGCAACCAATCAGAGAGTCAGCAGACTTGGCCAGTCCCGCCCCTCAAGACGCCATTTTGAACTCCTTCACACAGCTGCTGCCATGAAACCCTCGTCCTCCATGTCCCTCTCCTCACAGTCACTGGCTGGATTCAAAGGCTCAGCTTTGTCTGTTTGATCTGGTCTTGATCTGTTTTACATGTCTGTAAATGGTTTGGTTTGTTTCTAATTTTAAAATGTTTTAAGTTGTTTTCAATAGTAAGAAATAAATTCTCACTTCTTTTACTTAGAGCATTGCATCGTTGTTGTGTCTGTCTCCTGAAGATGTTCTGTTCATAAACTGTTAATTAAACTCTATATTAATAAATAAAGAATGCCTTACATTCGAACTAAAGGAATGGAAAGGTGGAATTGGGTATCTATTAGGATACTTCTGAGTGAAGTCCCGCAAATTCACGAATATTGTTTCAAAGTGATGTGACGATCTCATCAGACCAAAACATTTGACTCATATTGAATTTGATGGCAACAAAGCTAACTGATAGAACAACAGTACATAATCTGGACCTCTGAAGTCTGAGCCAAAGGGTCGTTTCCTTACCTGAAGCATGTCTGTAGCTCTTTCTGCCTTCAGTCTGAGTGACATCAGGTGACTGGTCAGAAGAAAAGACTCTCTGTACCTTCAGAAAGTCTTTTACTTTATGTTTGAAGTCATTTTGTCTATGAATCTGAGAAGACGGTACAGAAATAAACATGTCAGAATTCATCCTGCAGTGACCAGCACTCACATCCTCAGTAAACAGTAGTGACCCAACCAGAGCAGCAGCTGCACAGGCCCGTTCCACAGAACTGCCTCCACAGTGTCTAACGAGACATGCTGCATTGGATCATTCTCTTTTCTGTGGGTTAGGGTCCATACTATAGATACCCTGGATCATTTGGCTGAGTCTTTGGGGAAATTTGGCTTCAGTCAACAGGCTTTCACACAGCAGCATTTATGCATCTCACTCAGTCCCTTAGTGAAGCAGCAGGCTGGTATCACTGGTCTGAGCACCCTCACTCAGAGCCCCCCCACACTGGCTGCTGGAGGCAGATGTTGTGCAACGCAGGAGGCTTCTGGTTTTCCGGACCCAGAAAATAAGACCAAGAGAGGAAACGGGAGCTGAACGGGGGCGGTTGGTGGTCTGAGGCGTCCAGAGACACGCAGGGTCTCTCCACCCTTCTCTCTCCCTGAGGTGTCCAGGCGATGATGGTGCTGCACTGCTGACGGGTGATAAGTAACCACAGCACACACATCTGTCGTTAGAAATGGTGAAACACAATGAACGTTGGAGATGTGCAATGTTGACATCCCATAGGCGTTAAAGATGCTCCGAACTCTGAGCAGCTTCCTCAAGCAAAGGCTGTTGGATAAAGCCAGTGGAACTATTAGAGCCTTGGGCAGTGACATTAGTGGCAGCTTGAGCCTAAGTTCGGTGACAGAGGAGTGGAAACTGTTTTGACTTACAATCAGTCAAAATTCTGAATGGGGAAAGTCCTGCCCATGGGTCACAACGTTGAAGAACCCATGAATACTGATAGATTCTAGACCAACAAGGTCCCAGGTTCAAACCCCCACCAGAACACCAAGTGTGTCCTTGAGCTCTGAGCCATGCAAGGCGCCCAGGGAGCGCCTTGCATGGCAGCCTACTGCTCCCCCAGGGGGCTAAATGCTGAAGACCAATTTCATTGTTACATTGTATGTGATAATGACCAATAAAGGCTTTCTTCTTCATTATGTCAAATCACATTCTGACCTGTCACAGTCTGGACCTGTGATCCAGTCACTGAGAGCTACAAAGCAACTAAAATCCTGTGAACACAAACAACAACAACAACAAATTGACGCAGTTTACTTTAATAGGTCAAAATCAATTGTTCTCTCCCTCCATCATGTTCAAAACTTAATCCACTTCACCAGGTTCAGAATTCTGATGCATTAGTAACGTCTGGATGGAATAAAACTGTTTTCAAATCTAGTAATGTGTTTTATGTAGCTTTTAAAGCAACTAAATCCTCAGTGATTATTGGTCCCAGTCACACCTACCATAAAAAAGACCTGGGTTGTGTTCCAGAAAGCGGGTTATGTAACATACCCAGGTAAGTTTGAGGGTAGGTTAGTGATTAACCTCAGCTTTCGGTTCCAAAAACGGAGGTAACTTTCAGGGTATGTTTGTAACCATAGCAACTGACTCTGAACATAACCTGCTCCGGAGCAGGTTATGTTTCGGGGTAAGTTCGTTTCGGAGGTTACTGAACAGGGCGTGTCCGTTTGATGATAAGCCTGTGGAAGTGGAGGCGCAGCTTGTTATATTTATTTCCACCGTGAAAGGGTCATAAAGCCACGTATCGATGTTTTTTTCATGTGAATTATTTGAAGGAGGGAGCGTTATCGTTTTTCTAAAGAATGTATTTAATGAACCATTTGAAACATTTCATCTCAAACTTAACAAACACGGGTCTGCGCTTATCATGGAAAGCATTTTGTGCGTAGCTCTTCGTTTTTTGCATCAGGACATTTTTGAGTGGCAGGATAATCTGGAACATATTTTAATATGTACACCTCGGACGTACTGCACACACGCACACTTTCCGTATTACTTTATTACTTTCCATTTCAGAGTTTCCAAACGTGATTGGGTGCATCAATGGCACCCACATTCCTATTAAAGCTCCTTCAGTCAATGAGGGAGACTATGTTAAGAGGAAGTCATTTCACAATTTCAATTTGCAGGTAACAATTATTTCCTGTTCAGAATCTTTTGGTTTAAAGACCATTAAACTCATTACTGTTTCCATTAACTAGGTAATATGTGATGCAACCCATCTCATCACTAATGTTAAAGCCAAATGATCAGGGTCAGTGCATGATTCCATAATCTTTTAGGGAATCATCAGTATGTCACATCTTTCAACAGGGTAGGTATGTTTGTAATTTACACACGTTCGTGTTTTTACTGTATTGTTTTATTGTTTTACACATTTCAATCATTACAGGACACTACAATAGCTACTTGCTGGGGGACAGAGGGTTCCCTTGTCTGCCCTATTTAATGACACCCTACCCTGAACCTGAACCTGGACCACAGACACGGTTCAACCGGGCCCACAGCAGAACACGGCCAAGGTGGAGATGACCACAGGCATCCTGAAGGCGAGGTTCCAGTGTCTGCGTGGCCTCAGGGTCAGTCCAGAGAGGGCATGTGACAATGTAGTGGATTGTGTTGTCTTTCACAATATTGACACCATACGAGGAGATCCTGTAATTGTGTAATCAGATCTTACCTTTTTGTTGATCTTGTGTTTCATTTTGACTTGGGACAGAGTTTCTCTTGCTCCAGAAGGATTACACCTTTTAAACAAGAATATTACTATTATCTAATATTATTAGAATCTCATGGAATAATAGTACAAAACGATGTGGAAGTTATGTTCCATTTTCCTTTACAATAAAAGAGGAGAGGGCAACGTAACGGTAATTAAATAAACTCAATTTACTTTCTTTTTCTTTTTTTTCCTTCGCCGAAGCAGCTGTGTTGCTTTTTTTTATTAATAATCGGCTTAAATTCTTCATTCTCTGCATTAAAACCTCCAACTCCGCCGTTGAAATACGCTGCCATTATAGTGTTGCTTCGCATTTCCATGGTGACTCGTGAATTCGGAAATCCATTGACAATGTCTTTATATATACGCCGTGCACGTGCGTTATCTCTGGGTTACCGACAGGAGGTAGATTAACCTAACTCTTATCAGGGATTTTGGAACCGACATACTCAGGGTAAGCAGGTTCTGGGTTAATCAACCCAGAGTTCAGGATTTAGCAGAAGGTTAATCAACCCTGCTTTCTGGAACACACCCCAGCATCGTGACAAGAGCGAAAGTAAGCAAACGTGAGTTCAGAACCAAAGCAAACAAGTAAAATGCTACGTTTCAGGGATGGATTAAGCCTGTTGAAAATGTTCCTATTTTTTCAGTCTGTTGCATACATATCTGGCATTAACTAAAAATAAAACAATTTAGACCTGTGTCTATGCCAAATTACCCTGCATTTGGTTGTAGAAAACAATTTTACTGGAAAAAGGTATATAGACTGACAAAATAGGAAAATAGTTCAGAGGTCAGCTCTGTCCTGGGCTGTGCTCTGGATGCAGTACAGGAGGTGGGTGACAGAAGGGTCCTGGCAAAGCCCACATCTATCCTGGACCTTGACTTTCACTCACTGCAGGACACGTCGTCTGATCTGGGAGCAGCTTTGTGACAGACTGATCCACCCTTGCTGTGGGAAGGAGATCTTTGCTCTTAGCTGCAATTAGACTGTACATCACACACACTCACTAGAATCAGTTGTAAAACTAGCCATTATAACCAGCTTTCTTTATTAGATTATATTATCAGCTCTTCCTTCTGTTTCTGCAATCTAAGCAAGTGAAGCAATTTCCCTCTGGGAATCTCGATTAGAAGAGGGCTCGTTTCCATCTTGGTGAAAAACAGGGAGGTCTGAGGATCACAACTAACGAAAGACAAAAATCACTAATTATATGCACTTATGTTTGTGTTCCATCTAATTAGTCTTCTGTAGCAAGATGGTTTTTAACAGTCAATTCATTGTGTCAGCACAATGATGCATACATTTTGTTTGCTAATCTACAGCATTACAGCACAATAGATGGTGAGACTTTAATTGATTACAGATAAATATGTCTAGTCTGCCTACTGTATGGTGTAAGTGTCACATTGCTGAGCGTTCTGTGTATGTTTTAACAGTTTGATTTCCCCACCAGAGTAAAAGTTGGGAAAACAAAAAAAAACGAGAAACAGCTTTAAATCCATTTATTTGTCTTGTTTTGAAAACACAGTTTTCAGCTTCTTTATTTGAGTAACGAGAGAAATGAGAAAACGGTCTGTGCACGTTCTAACAGTTTGATTTCCCCCTCCAGAATAAAAACGAGAAAACCAGTCGTTTTCAGTCGTTGTATTACATCTTCTGGACAACTTAACCAGAAAACAGCTTGATTTCAGTCGATGTCGTCTGGAAAGGAAAATATAAATCCTTTACTTAATTTGCCTTGAGCCCCGGCTTCCTGTTGTCGTTGTACTGTGTTTCAAAATAAGAGTCTCACTTTCTTAGGCTGTGCTTCCGGCGTCTAACGTGTCAGAGCAAACCTTGCAGCGCGTGTGGGGGGAGGGGGGTCACTCGTTACAATACGAAGGTACTGGACTACTTTACCATGACAGCCAACTCAAACAACCACGTACTTTGTTCATCAGCGTGTACAGACACATTAACAGCCCCTCTAGTTCTAAAACTGGCAGACCTCGTTCATACACATATTGTAGTTCTGCACATTACACTATACATTTATGTTCATGGTATCCATTCCATTAAGATGGGAGACACACGTTTGTTTGTCAGAGTACAGAATAGACTGAATGTATGTGTCATGCTCACGCCATGTCCTGTTACACTACTTCCTGTTTTATTTTGTTAACTTCCTGTTCACCCAGTCGTCACTCTCCGGTTCCCAGTATCCACACCTGTTACCAATCAGTAATCAGCACCAGTATATAGCCCCACCGTTCACAGACTCATGTTGCCAGATTGTTGAGTGTCTCGAGTCTCCCGAGTTCCCTGAGTGTTCCGAGTTTCTTTAGTTCCACACTTCGTTCCACCGTGTCGTGTCTAGTTCCCTCGTGTTTGACCCTGATTACCTTGACCGTGTATCCTGCCTGATCCTTGTTTGTACCGTCGCCTGTGAAAAGAACCTGGACCGAACATCTGACCGTGAGTTTGTCTTATCCCTGCCTGTACCTTTGCCGAGCCTGCCCGTGTAACGAACCTCGCTTGTTTACTGGACTGGAAACTGCCTGCTCCCTTTGGTAATTCCCTGCCAAGCGTTGTGTATGACCTGGACCGTCTGACTCTGTTTTCTAAAATAAAACCTGTGTTAATCGTCACCTTGCCTCTGCGCTGTGCATGTGGGTCCGCCGCCTGCCCCAAGTCTGACAGAACAATCTGGCCAAACTTGGACCCAGCCAGCACTCAGCCTCCGGTCAGGTCAGTGACTGTTTTTTTTTTCTTGCTTTTTTTACGGCGAATATTATTCACCCGAGGGAGCATGGAATTTACCTGCGCCGAGTTACCTAGCGACCTCCAAGTTTATTTTAAAATCCTCGCGGATTACCGACGAGCGCGTAACCCGGAAAACCAGCGCAGCGCCGTGGAGGTGGCGATATTGACTTTGGAGGACGAGGACAGCGCGTTAGAGCGCCCCAGTGTTCATCGCCTCTACGAGTGGTTGTGCGCAAGGTTCGAAGAGCTAAGCGACGCGCTCCGCACCACGCCAGCGCCGGATGCACCGCCGATGGTTTCGGTTTCCTCCTCCCAGCCCCGTCGGACCGTCGTGTCTGCACCGACCTGCCCAGCTCCATGTTTGTTCCGCTGGGAGGACTTCCTGCACTCATGCGGTCCCCCGTCTCCAGTTCAGCCGCGCGCTGTTCAGTCTCCAGCCCAGCCGCGAGCTGCTCAGTCTCCGGTCAAGACGCGAGCTGTTCAGTCTCCAGCTCAGTCGTGTTTTGCCCAGTCTCCAGCTCAGTCGTGTTTTGCCCAGTCTCCAGCTCAGTCGTGTTTTGCCCAGTCTCCAGCTCAGTCGTGTTTTGCCCAGTCTCCAGCTCAGTCGTGTTTTGCCCAGTCTCCAGCTCAGTCGTGTTTTGCCCAGTCTCCAGCTCAGTCGTGTTTTGCCCAGTCCCCAGTTCAGCCGTGTTTTGCCCAGTCCCCAGTTCAGCCGTGTTTTGCCCAGTCCCCAGGTCAGCCGTGTTTTGCCCAGTCCCCAGGTCAGCCGTGTTTTGCCCAGTCCCCAGGTCAGCCGTGTTTTGCCCAGTCCCCAGGTCAGCCGTGTTTTGCCCAGTCCCCAGGTCAGCCATGCTCCGCTCAGGCTCCAGTCGCCGTTCAGCCTCGCCACGCTCATGCTCTAGTGCAGCCCTGTCATGCTCAGGTTCCAGCCCCAGTCCAGTCGAGCCCAGTCCAGGTTTCAGCCCAGTCGAGCCCAGTCCAGGTTTCAGCCCAGTCGAGCCCAGTCCAGGTTTCAGCCCAGTCCAGGTTTCAGCTCAGTCGAGCCCAGTCCAGGTTTCAGTCCAGTCGAGCCTAGTCCAGTCGAGCCCAGCCCAGATCCCAGTCCAGTCGAGCCCAGCCCAGATCCCAGTCCAGTCGAGCCCAGTCCAGTCGAGCCCAGTCCAGTCGAGCCCAGTCCAGTCGAGCCCAGTCCAGTCGAGCCTAGTTCAGGGCCCAGTCCAGTCGAGCCCAGTCCAGTCGAGCCTAGTTCAGGGCCCAGTCCAGTCGAGCCCAGTCCAGGTCCCAGTCCAGGTCCCAGCCCAGCCGAGCCCAGTCCAGCTGAGCCCAGTCCAGATCCCAGTTCAGTTGAGTCACGTTCAGGCCCCCGTTCAGTCCGGTCACGCTCAGGTCCAGTCGAGTCTAGCCCATGTTCCAGTCCAGTCGAGTCACGTCCCAGTCCAGTCCAGTCACGCTCAGTCCTTGTCCCAGTCAGAGGGCACCGTCCGTCTGACGACTGTTAGTTCCACCCAATCAGGCCCGACATCTCCTCCGTCGAGCTCGGCAGCTGTAAGCAGTCATGCCGGCTCCGGAGGGGACGCCGTCCCAGTTCCTGTCGACCCGTTAGGGGTCGTTCCTGTCCTCGTCGGCTCTAGTACGAACGCCGTTTCAGTCCCTGCCGGCTCCTGTGAGGAGCCTGAGGGCAGCGCCACCGGCTCCTGTGGGGAGCCTGAGAGCAGCGCCGCCGGCTCTAGTAAGGACGCCGTTCCTGTTCCTGTCGGCCATGTTGAGGCCGTTCCAGTTCCTGTCGGCCGAGTTGAGGTCGTTCCTGTCCCTGTCGGCCGAGTTGAGGTCGTTCCTGTCCCTGTCGGCCGAGTTGAGGTCGTTCCTGTCCCTGTCGGCCGAGTTGAGGTCGTTCCTGTCCCTGTCGGCCGAGTTGAGGTCGTTCCTGTCCCTGTCGGCCGAGTTGAGGTCGTTCCTGTCCCTGTCGGCCGAGTTGAGGTCGTTCCTGTCCCTGTCGGCCTAGTTGAGGTCGTTCCTGTCCCTGGTCCTGTTCCCGTCGGCCCTGTAGCGGCCGTTCCCGTTCCTGTCGGCCCGAGAGAGGTCGTTCCAGTCCCTGTCACCCTCGGAGCCGCAGCGCCCGCCGGCCTCCAGGAGGAGGCGGCGCCTGCTGCAGCCCCTGCGCACCTCCAGGAGGGGGTCGCGCCCATCGCAGTCCCGGCGGACCTCCAGGAGGGGGTCGCGCCCGTCACAGTCCCTGCCGACCTCCAGGAGGGGGTCGCGCCCGTCATAGTTCCTGCCGACCTCCAGGAGGGGGCTGCACCTGCATCTGTACCTGGCGGCCCGGCTCCGGCCGCACCTGCATCGGTTCCTGGCGGCCCGGCTCCGGCCGCATCTGCATCGGTTCCTGGCGGCCCGGCGCCGACCGCATCTGCATCGGTTCCTGGTGGTCCATCTGTTCTCGCCTCGGCAACTGGACTGGTGGCCTCGCCCTCGGCGCTTCCTGCTGCTTGGATGGCGCTGCCTCCTGCGGCGCCGTCCGCCTCGACTCCTCAACCTCCTGGATCAGCGTCCGCCAGGAGGACATCGCCGTTCGGGGGGGTCCCCGTGGACGCTGGCCCAGCCCAAGGGCACTGGGTGTGCCCCTCTGCCCCAGCGGCGGCTGGGCAGGATCTCGCCGCGTCTCCACCCGCCTTAAGAGGGAGCGGCGAGACGTCATTGTTGTTTTCCTCTTCGTGGACTTCTGTCTTGTCATGTGGACTCTTGTTTTGACCCTCCTCCGGTCCTCCCTCCACCCACCCTGCTCGTGTGCCTTGTGGGGTAGGGGTTCGGTCCCTCCTCCTGGGACCACCCTCCGCCCGCCCTGGTTTGGGGGCGGGGGCTTCCGTGGGCGCCGTGGAAGGCGCCATAGGGGGGGGGGGTACTGTCATGTTCACGCCATGTCCTGTTGTCACACTACTTCCTGTTTTATTTTGTTAACTTCCTGTTCACCCAGTCGTCACTCTCCGGTTCCTAGTATCCACACCTGTTACCAATCAGTAATCAGCACCAGTATATAGCCCCACCGTTCACAGACTCATGTTGCCAGATTGTTGAGTGTCTCGAGTCTCCCGAGTTCCCTGAGTGTTCCGAGTTTCTTTAGTTCCACACTTCGTTCCACCGTGTCGTGTCTAGTTCCCTCGTGTTTGACCCTGATTACCTTGACCGTGTATCCTGCCTGATCCTTGTTTGTACCGTCGCCTGTGAAAAGAACCTGGACCGAACATCTGACCGTGAGTTTGTCTTATCCCTGCCTGTACCTTTGCCGAGCCTGCCCGCGTAACGAACCTCGCTTGTTTACTGGACTGGAAACTGCCTGCTCCCTTTGGTAATTCCCTGCCAAGCGTTGTGTATGACCTGGACCGTCTGACTCTGTTTTCTAAGTAAAACCTGTGTTAATCGTCACCTTGCCTCTGCGCTGTGCATGTGGGTCCGCTGCCTGCCCCAAGTCTGACAGTATGTAGCAGAAGAGATTGAAGAGATTGATTAAGTTACTAGATTATGTCACCACCCATAAGTCAGCTATCGGCTCCGTAGATGCAGAAAAAGCTTTTGACAGAGTGAACTGAAAGTTTCTGCTTAAATTTGGCATTGGGAACTCATTCATAGACTGGATGCAAATATTATACAGCTCAGCAAATGCCACAATCAGGACAAATAGGCAGAACTTACCAAGGTTTAATCTGCATAGAGGGATCAGACAGGGCTGCCCACTCTCCCAATACCTATTTCCAATATTTCTTGAACCTTTAGCTGCAGCAATTAGAAAACATGAAGGAATTACTGGAATATCAACCAAGTCAGTAAATCATAAAATACGTTTATGTGCTGATGATGTATTATTTGTAGCGGATTCAATTTAATAATTTAATTCTAATGCAGAAACATATAGATTGCTCGAAATTAGGTGTGGTGGAAATTTTCCTTAAAGAAGCAGATGAGAGAGTCGTCCTTTTGTGCGATTTATTGAAATAATAAAGAAAATAAAAATAATGGGGAAGGCAAATAAAAAGCATGGATGTTGATCGTGCACATCAACAAACCAAAAACCAGCTGGGGAGATCAGTGCACACACCACGAAGGTGTGATGCAAAGAGCCCACGATCCTCATGTTGCTTCTGCCTTTTAGCTTCTCTGTCCGACTAGGGTGGAAAGTCTTTCTAACCCAATCAAATTACATGCACCATCTCCTCCCTGTCGCAGTGTGTGTGAAGATATTTACATTCTCACACCTGCATCGCTGACGTCCAACTATCTGTGAGAAAGGAGCACCAAGTCTCAACAGACAGAGACACAACTCCCCGACCTTGGGTTTGGGAGCTAGAGTTGAGAGTCTATCAGGCAGAGACAACCATTGAACAATCTAGGTGAAATGTCAAATGCATACAGTAAGACAAAACATAAGATATTAATTGCAGAACATAAGTCATAAATCGTACAATAACTGCATAGAAGTAAGGAAGACACAATTTTTCCCATAACACTGGGGCACCAGGTTTGTTTTAAAGCTGGAACCACACTTTTGATAATCTAGTCAAATGCTACATGTCAATTTAATGGGTTAACAATTATGGTTAATAACCATAACAAATTTCCCTGATAGATACCAAATCAGTCTTTAATATTGTGAATTCTTGTCGCAGTTCAAGTGACCTCTGAGCCTGAAGAACAATGCACACAAAAACAGATTCCTTTTAACGTTTTATTGATCTACTACTACTGGATATATGAATGAAATAATATAAAAATATTCAAATAAACAAAATAAGAAATGAGCAAACAATACACATGAAATGATCAGCAATGCATGAACGGAAAACAGAATGTTGGTGAATGAGGTTGTGTGTGCGTGTGTGTGTTGAACGCTTTTTATGACAGAGAACGGCTCGGGGTCAGCAAAGTTACAGTCGGCCAGCCAGGTTGAGTGGTCCTGATCCAATGTGTCTGAAAGTGGCAGCGCTACTTCAATCAACCCAAAAGCAAAACTGGATGGAATAAAATGTAACTAATTCAATCAAAAATAGTGAGTAAAATAAGGACTGGTAATGACTTCTAACGTAAGAAAAACTGCTGTTTGTTCGTATTCCTACGTTCAAAGTAAGTTTACAAAATTTAAGAATAGAGTAAGGAAAAGTAATGCAATACAAAAAGAAAGGTGAAACAAGTTTGAAGATACAGGGGATCTCCATTCAACTAGGATGTCACTTGTTAAATACCCAAGGGCAGTGTTCACTTTTGGGGAGGAGAATGAATCCATCCAGTGGTGGAGAGTGTTTCGCCTCTTAAGCTCAGGTATCAAAATATTTCATGTGGACTAATTCTAAATATACTCTTGTCTTTTCATTAAGCTCAATGTTCCATCACACCACAACACAAGACACATGTAACAATCACTTTGGCACTCAAATAAGCAGAGAAATAAAACATACACAAATCATAATTGCAAGCAACATTAATTTATAACCGGGTTATTCTAAATATTACTAATTAAACTATTGTAACATTAGACTTACTTACAATGCAACACAATATTGGTTTTACATAATTTACCTGGGGTACCTAGAACATCTGTATGGTGCACAGATGAAAAGCATGGTGAGAAGTTATGAGGTCTTTTTGTTCTTGAGGATTTTACTGACAAATCTGTAGATTGAGAATTAAACATCGCACAGAAACCAATGTCATATCAAATAAAAGCATTTTATACACAGAATACAATGGTATCAGTCATGACAGTTGAAAGTTCTGTGTGTGTCCAAATAAAGATTTTACCTTTTTATTAGTTCACATTTCTAGTTTAAGATCCAGATCTCCTGGGCTGATGGGAGAGTCCATGAAGTGAGTCTGAGTCTGATGAGAAATTATGAGACAAGTATTGGTCTGGTTACGGATAAGGCAGAAGAGGGACCGTGGTGAGATTTAGATTGTGTCACCTAAAAGTATCCTTGGTCTTTTGATGTCACACTTAGCCATATGTGTGTTGTTAATGTTACCTCCAAGTTCTGTTGTCAGAGCAAACAGAATCCTGTCCATCAACCGGACAAAATCTATAGTGTTACCAATTAACCTTAATGTGAATAACATTCCATCTACTGTACCACACTCTGCTCAGGGAACATTAGACATCCAATTATCCCCTAGGCTGTCAGAGCTTATCGAACTAAAGTACAATCTACAATTGTTAAAAGAAATAGAAGCCAGCCTCAAGAGATGTCAGTCCTTACTTAAATGGTAAGTGAGGACTTACCATTTACCACTACTTGTCTACCGCTACTTCATTTCACCCATTCACTCTCACACACTGATGCCAGCAGCTGCCATGCACCGGGTCAAACACCAGGGGCAAGATAGATAGCAGATAGCAGATAGATTCCTACATGCATTCTGGTCTTGTTCACCTGTGCAAGAATTTTGGCAAGGAGTTTGTGAACATCTGTCAATGTCAGGGACTGGGCAGGAATAAAGGGGTGAAGGACCCACGTGCACAGCACACAAGACAGGACTTGAATAAAGAAGGTTATATTTATATTTATAGTACTGGAGATTATATAGCAGAATGAATGACTGATTGATTACAGCTGGTGAATCATGTGACCCGCAAAACTGAAAGCAGTAAAAAAATAAAACAGGAAGTGGCTTGAAGTGACGTTCTACATCACCTTCTGTGAGGACAGCGTCACTCCAACACGCACCAGGGTGAGCATCAACAATGACAAACCCTAGTCAGAGAAAGGAGCTGCATTCAGGAATGGGGACAGAGACAAATACAAAGAGGCCAAGCACAGATTTAGCAAGGAGGTGAGAAAAGCTAAATCAGTGCCAACCAGCTGTCTCCAGTCTTTCACTTTAACTCCTCACTGGAGACCTGTCATGTGCCAGCCTGCGTCAAATCCTCAGTCATCCCTGTCCCCAAAAAGAGGAGAATCACAACACTCAATGACTACAGACCCGTGGACCTGACCTCTGTAGTCGTGAAGTCCTTTGAGCGCCTCATCCTCTCCTGCCTTAGAGACGTCACAGACCACCTCCTGGACCCCCTGCTACACCTACAGAGCCAGCAGATCGGTGGACGGTGCTGTAAACATGGAGCATTCATCCTCCAGCATCTGGACTCATGGATCCTACACCAGGATCCTGTTTGTAGACTTCAGCTCTGCCTTCAACACAATAGTTCCATCCCTGCTCCAACAAACTCTCCAGCTGAATGTGCCTGACTCCATCTGCTGGTGGATCACAGCTCATCTTGGGCACCATCATCAGCCAGGACCTCAAGTGGGTCGTCTGGACTGTGTGACCAGGGACGATAATCCTAAGGACTAAGGTCGCTCAGCCTCCAAACCTCTACAGACATTCAGAGCTGGGAGGACTGCCCCCCCCTGGATCGCCGCTGACGAGATCCAAACGAACTCAATTTCAAACTCAAATCTTAACTTGTCTTGGCCCAGTGAGAGAGATTTATTTCTGTGGTGATTGATTTGGAAAAAAAATCACAGATTGAAACTTTTATTTTTAATTTGCCTGAAACATTTCAATTGGTTTGAAAAAAATTCTTCTATTTACTTGAAACACTAAAATTTGATTATGAAAATTGATTATAATAATTAGTAATAATAATCCCAATAATACATGTTTTTAATTAGGTCAAAGTCTGCTCTGGGTGGTGAGATGATGGTTGCTAAGGGTTGGCTGAGTTTTCGTCAGTACTGAGGATACAGACCAGTGTGCAGATCTGAGCGCAGTCCTCACCAAGAGTGGGAGACAAGAAATAAGACGCCTTCTGAAAGACGGAGCGCGTTCGCAGAGGGGAAGGTTTTTCGAGATATGAGGGACCCGGGCTTAGAGGGGCCTGACAGTGAGGGATTACTAAAAAGGAAGATTTTGGGAAGGTTCCGGCCAGAACACAAAAATCTAAGGCAGGAAACTGCTGCAGTCTGAAAGATGGGTTCGGGGCAACTTCACCACCAGACAGCAACCTTGCAAAATTAATGACGAGTAAATATGGATATTAGTGCGTTTCATGTTTCCATGATTGGAAAACTGGTTATGGTTCAAAAGGAGAATCGCTTAGTGTAAAGGACATACACTCCTCAAAAGAATTAGAGACAAAAAATAAGATTTAAAAAAGCAAAACTACTGAAACAAAATAAGAATAAGAATAAGAAAACCTTTAATAGTCCCGCAGTGGGGAAATTACCTCTCACAACAGCAGTACAGATGAGCAAGAATACAGGTACAGAACAGTTTGTGTTGGCACAGTACAAAGCAGTACAGTACAGTTAGAGTGAGTATGAGGTCATTGCAGGGTTATTGCACGGTAATGGGTACAAGATTTGTACCGGTAACATTATACATGATTGTTCACAGATTTACACAAATATTGTACAGAGAAGGTTGCTATATAAACCACTGATGCAGTGGGTGAGTGACTGTGGTGGGATGTGGTCAACAGTTCTGATTGTACAGTCTGACAGCAGCAGGTAGGAAGGATCTACGATATCTCTCCTTCACACAGCGAGGGTGGATCAGTCTGCTACTGAAGCTGCTCTCCAGAGCAGACAGTGAGTCCTCCAGTGGGTGAGAGACCTGGTCCATGATGGATGTCAGTTTAGCCAGGACCCTTCTCTCACCCACCTCCTGCACCGTGTCCAGAGTGCAGCCCAGGACAGAGCTGGACTTTCTGATGATCCTGTCCAGTCTCTTCCTGTCCCTCGCTGTGATGCTGCTGCCCCAGCAGACCACACCGTACAGGATGGCTGATGCCACCACAGAGTCATAGAAGGTCTTCAGGAGTGGCCCCTTCACTCCAAAAGACCGCAGTCTCCTCAGCAGGTAGAGTCTGCTCTGACCCTTCCTGTACAGTGCATCCGTGTTATGAGTCCAGTCCAGTTTATTGTTCAGATGCACTCCCAGGTACTTGTAAGAGTCCACTCTCTCAATGTCCCTTCCCTGGATGTGCATCGGTGGGATGACAGCAGGCTGCTGTCTGCGGAAATCCACCACCATCTCCTTCGTTTTCCCTACATTGATCAGGAGGTGGTTCCGCTGGCACCAGTCCACAAAGTTCTGAGTGAGTCCTCTGTACTCTGCATCGTCATCATCGGTGATCAGTCCAACGATCGCAGAGTCATCAGAGAACTTCTGCAGAACACAGCTGTCCGTGTTGTGTCTGAAGTCTGACGTGTAGAGGGTGAAGAGGAAGGGGGCCAGTACAGTCCCCTGTGGGGCCCCCACACTGCAGGTCAGAGTGTCAGACACACAGTCCCTGGCTCTCACAAACTGAGGCCTGTTTGTGAGATAGTCCATAATCCACTCCGTCAGATGAAGGTCCACACCAGCCTCCTCCAGTTTGTGTTTCAGAAGCATCGGCTGGATGGTGTTGAAGGCACTGGAGAAGTCAAAGAACATGATCCTCACAGTGCTGCCGGGCTTCTCTAGGTGGGAAAGGGCTCGATGTAGGAGGAAGATGACGGCGTCGTCTACTCCTATGCCGTGTCGGTAGGCGAACTGCAGCGGGTCCAGGTAGGTTCCCACCGCAGAGCGGAGGTGACCCAGGACCAGTCTCTCCAGTGTCTTCATCAGGTGTGATGTCAGAGCCACTGGTCTGAAGCTGCTGGGGTCTTTGGCGTGCGGTGTCTTGGGCACTGGTACCACGCAGGAGGTCTTCCAGAGCTGTGGTACCACCCTCAGCTTGAGGCTCAGGTTGAAGACATGCTCCATAACTCCACACAGTTCGCCTGCACAGGACTTAAGGAGTCTGGAGCTGATGCCGTCTGGTCCAGCTGCTTTCCTGGCCTTGATCTTCCTGAGCTCACTTCTCACCTGGGTGCTGGAGAAGGATAGGGGTGGAGGGAGTGTCTTAGTGTGGTGTGAAGTGAGGGGTTGAGGAAGTGACTCAGTGTGGTGTGAAGTGAGGGGGTGTGGTTGGGATGAGTCGCCAGTCGTCAGGGCTGAGGGTAGAGGGCTTTGTGTAAAGGTGTGAAGGGCTGTGGGGGCTGGTAATCCAGTGGTATGAGGTGACAAGAGGTTCGGAGGCAGCTGCTGGGAGGTGCGAGTGGGTGCTTGGTCAAACCTATTAAAGTGTGAGTTCAGCTCGTTGACCCAGCTCAGGTCCCCCTCAGCCTGTGGGTGTGGAGCTTTGAAGCCTGAGATGGTTTTCAGGCTCCTCCACACCTCACTCACATTGTTCTGCTGCAGCTGCTCCTCCATCTTCCTCCTGTAGCTGGACTTCCCCTCACGGATTTTCCTCCTCAGCTCCTTCTGCACCCTCCTCAGCTCCTCCCTGTCCCCTGATTTAAATGCTCTCTTCTTCTCCTTTAGCAGAGCTTTAATATCAGGGGTGACCCATGGCTTGCTGTTGGTGAAACACCGAACCCGCCTGGTGGGAACAGTGTTTTCACAGCAGAAGTTTATGTAGTCCGTTACACAGTCTGTTATTGCGTTAATGTCCTCCCCATGTGGGTCGCAGAGCTCCGTCCACACAGTGGTGTTAAAACAGTCCCTGAGAGCCTCCTCGCTCTCAGCTGTCCACCTCTTCACTGTGCTGCCTGTGTACAACAGGTTTATACACAGGCAGGAGATGCAGGATGTTGTGGTCAGCTCTGCCCAGCGGTGGGAGGGAGGATGCAGCGTAGGCCTCTTTGGTGTTGGCATAGAATAAGTCCAGTGTTTTATTGTCTCTGGTGGGGCAGGTCACATACTGGGTGTATGTAGGCAGAGCAGCTGAAGGAGGTGCATGGTTAAAGTCCCCAGAGATCAGGAAAATCTCCAAAAGTAAAAAGAGAGATGAGAAGCCGGGGTGGAAGCTCTGATACCACAGCAGCTGGAGGACACAGACCACAGCATGGACGCCTCACCCACTCCCACAATGTCTGCAGCCATCACGTTCTGGGCTCATCAGACTCACCAGCTACTACAAGCCCTGCACCAGCAGGAAAGGACTGTCTCTGAAGCCTCAGAGGCCGTGAAACTGTCATACAAACACGTGTGTCTGAAACACACATTTCCACATTTCCATGCTTACCTTCTTGCAATGAAGAATCGCTTTTGCTTAAAACATCCCACAGAGTGATTTGAAAATGACAAACAGCTAAATGACAACTGCTGCATGACTTTACAGTCTGGTGGGTTTAAACAATTTCATTTTGCAACAAATTCAGTAATAAAATCCTCCATATTTCT
This sequence comes from Betta splendens, assembly GCF_900634795.4. Taxonomy (NCBI): domain Eukaryota; kingdom Metazoa; phylum Chordata; class Actinopteri; order Anabantiformes; family Osphronemidae; genus Betta; species Betta splendens. Next base: position 437,853 of record NC_040887.2, on the reverse strand, counting down.
AAAAGGATTTGTGCACGCTATAGGTTTGTATGTGAGCCACACACTTCCCTGTGGCTCACACACAGATATGATGTAGGTTTGATCAGAGGATGTAAAGATGTGAAGTGGTCATCACACCTAAATCACATGGCCGTCTGAGGCTGAACAATGTTCACTGACCTCAAGCTGGCTTTCCAGTCTGCTCCTACTGTGGGTCTTCGTGATCTGACCCCACGGACCTTTCACTCAGACAGCGGATGAGAAATCAGGTTGTACGACTTCTGTTCTTTTGTCCTGTAGCCTATTTTCCTGCTTCAACCAGCTGCTGCTGAACTTTCATGCTGTCTATGAGCAGTGGCTGTGGCAGAGAGAGCCGTTCTGGCATCACATGACATTGTTGGCTACTCTGTCGTCACCTTATTGGTTCCTCATACTATGTCTTTGATCCTTTAGGAATAGAAAACATCACTTCTTTCTACAGTTAAGATACTGTGGCTATAATTTCACATAAAGAGGCAGATGAGAGAGTTGTCTTTTGTGTGATTTATTGTAAAAATAAAGAAAAATAAAAATAATGGGGAAAGCAAATCAAAAACATGGATGTTGATCGTGCACATCAACAAACCAAAAACCAGCTGGGGAAATCAGTGCACACACCATGAAGGTGTGATGCAAAGAGCCCACGATCCTCAAGTTGCTTTTGCCTTTTAACCCCTTTCTCTGGCTCTGGTGGAATGTCTCTCTGCATGTGTAAGTTCTCACTTCTGCATCATCGTGTCTTGTTATTCAAAGGAAGGAGCGTGCTTCGAAGACGAGAGGCTGAGTTTTACAGCCTTGGGTCTGGTGGGGAGTCGGATAGTAAGGAGCCAGAGTCCGGGTGTAAAGACAAACATATATCATAAACTATTAGTCAGTCAAATGGAACATCAGATGTTTAGACTTGATGTACAGTACGTACAGCACAAGAGATTAGTTTTTTGTGTAAGAATGTTTAGTGTTCAGACTCTCAGGTTCAAATAGAGGGAATTAAATGTTCTTAGTAGCCAGGTACAAGCAGAGTTCAGAACTGGGTAAGCAGAGCAGCAACATTACAAAGACAGCAGGCTGGTGGATAGTCAAAACAGGCACTGGGTCAAAAGATAAGTGAACTCAGGCTACGGTACCCGCAGGAATGATCCAAAAGGTAACAAGTTCAGACAGGCAAAAACGATGACAGGCAGGCACGTAATCAAAGTGCTGGAACTGAACAACCTCATACAAAAACTCTCGATCGGGCAGAAAACAAAGGTAAGTGCTGGTGCCTAACTAAAGACCGGATTGAAAACAGCTGTGTGATTATGTGATTAAAACATAAAGCAGGAAAAGGGCATGACTGAACAGAAACCGGAAGTGACTACAAAATAAGACAGGAAATGCCGACAAAACCTCAGACTGTGACACGTATAGACCGAACAGTATTGGATCAAGCACAGAACCCTGTGGTACTCCAAAGCTAATCCTTGTGCGTAGAGGATTTGTTGTAAGATGAACAAACTGATGCTATGTTCTAGTGTCTGTAATAGAATGTTATGATTGTATCAAATGCAGCACTAAGATCTAACAGGACAATGACAAAAACTAGATCATTGTCTGAAGCTAAGAGAAGATCATTATTCACTCTAACCAGAGCTGTTTCTGTGCTATGATGTTTTCTGAATCCTGACTGAAATTCTTTGTACAGGTTATTCCCACTCAGGTGGTCAGTTAATTGTTTAGCTGCGATTTTTTAAGAATCTTAAACATAAAGGGTACATTTTAAATGGGCCTATAGTTGGCTAGTTAGTAGTAGTAGTAGGTCTAAAAGACAAGTGGACACATTGGAAGAGATAATTATTGAAGTTAACTCCACATGAGTTATGGGGAAGAAGCTGTCTAGGTGAGACAGAGGGCAGAGGTAAATTTAAAGTTGATGGATCTGGAGGGGGAGTTCTGTCATTTGGAAGAAGTCGCTGCTGAATATCTTCTCTAATGGCGATAATTTTGTTTTGTAATTTTGTAAAGTAGTTCATAATGTCATTGCTGCTGAGATTTAAGGAGATAGTAGACTCAACACAGCTATGACTCTTAGTCAGCCTGGCTACAGTGCTGAAAAGAAACCTGGGGTTGTTTTGGTTTTCCTCAATTAGGGAGGAATAATATGTTTTCCTAACAGCACAAAGTGCTTTTTTATATTTTTTTAGACTGTACTTCCATGCTATGCAGTTTACATTCATTTTGTTAGAATACCACTGCCTTTCTAGTTGTCGGGTCCTGTTCTGTGATCAACACTTGACTGCCTGAGGGTGCAGGGATGAAGAAGGAGGGGAGGAGACCACACCTGGAGGCGGAGAAGGGTGCACTGAAGGAGTTATGGAGCGAGAAAAGCTAAGGGGGCCGTGGTCCGACTCAGAGGAGGAGTTGCTGACCGAGGTCATTGACGATGTCACAGCATCTGAGGTCACTTACAAACGCCCAGATTTTCACTGCATTTCTCTGGTCAGTAGAGCCGTCAATGAATGTATAGACAACAAGTGACAGGCTGTGGACCTGATTTGTTGTGTGTTTTCAGAGTTCACCTTCATTGTGCCTGTTAGCACGCAATAATGATGTGTGCTGCAGGCACTGAGAAGGTTGGTACTGTAGGTTCACTGGGTGGCTGCTCTGTCTGATGGGCCTGTGCTGCAGTGCTTGGGTTGGTGGGTATATATTAATGTATATTAATAAATATTGAAATAGTGAAGTAAAATCAGACTGACTTACAACTCAAATAGGCTTGTTCCAGATGAGCTGAAGACAAGATCATGACTATCAACAAATAAGGACCGTCTCTGACCGAACAGAAAATTGCGTTGGCTTTGTTCCAAATCAGTTGTAGGTCTATCTGTAAACTTGTAGCAATTTGTCCTTGGTTTCGCACAGAAAAATCCAAGCATACCAAAACACCTCACTTCAAACTACACGCCTATTGTTCAACTGTCTGCCGCAGGAACAAAAAGTAAACACAGCAATAAGGTCCTGTGTTGTGGACTACTGCACGTTTCTGTTTGAGAGTTTGCTAGATGATGCAGATCGAGGATCACTTTGAGGGTCTCGCCGTGATTGTTTAGGTGTACACTTGAGTGCAATTACTGTGTTTACACCAGACAAAACAAACTACATTAAGAGGAAAAATGTGGATAGAGAGAAATTGCAAAACGTGTAATTGATGGTGAGGCAAGTCTGTAAGCCTTTAATTAGCATTAGCATAATTGGCTATGTCAACCAATAAAGCTGAACTTCTGAACAAATGTACCGATCATTGGAGTCGACTTCACTGCAGCCACCGGTCAGCTCGGTTCTACAGACGAGGTTCGGAAGTGAACCTGGCTGACTTTTTATTGGTCAAGTGCAAGACTTTATTAAATGATGCTGCTTCATCACAACAGCATCCTGTTCAAACCTCAGTCTGTTCCTCATCGATATGGACTGTAACCCGAATAAACACGTGGCATTATGCCAAGAAACAGGAAAAATAATTGTGTTATGTAATGGATGTTGACCAAGGAACTTCCCAGGTTCTGACAATCGGTACCAACCTCACTGACAGGTCTGCTCTTCCTCCAGCATCTGACTTCGTTGATTTGAGATGACCTCTCAGTGTAACAGTCAGGTTCAGGTCCCTAATTAACTGGAACACGTTACGCATTAGTTTTAGCATTTACTGTATATTACATTTTCTTGTGTTTTTCCATATGTGCAAACAAGCAAAACATGTAAATATGTTCTGGATTGTTGGTTGTCTGTAGCTGAAGGGCAGGTACAGTACAGTCAGCTGTAAAGACCAGCAGCAGCTCATCGAGTCCATCAGAACTTATTGAACAACTATTGAGGAAGCTGTGATGATGCAACAAGTCAGACAATGTTTGGCCTTAGTGGGACCTAACCCTTCCTCTGGGTTTTACAACTGTTGGACCCTGAGACGAGACTGAAAAAGCTGTTACCAATGCTAAAGGACGCTATCACACATGCACACACACGTGCATTTACATCTTAGTGGGGTCTTACCACTGACATAATGCCTTCCCAAGTTTTTTAGATTGCTCATATACGTGGTATAATTCCGTACTTATAAAAAACATCCTTTTACCCATTTCATTTATTTGTCGTTGTCAGTTTCTATTTTCTGCTGATTCTCTCAGGTCAGATTATGAAGATGAGTTATTTGATACAGGCTTACAAATCATTCACAAGCTGCTGTAGAACGTGGGAAACATGAAAGATGTGGACTTTCAAACATGATGGATAACAGTATTTTGGTTGTATTTTCAGATGTGTCTCATGTCCTTCATTCCAAATTATTGAGTTATGCTCAACTCAATTGTCTGTAACTACTGACATTATCAGTTAACCTGAACAGTATCTTTATTACCTGACTTCTTTTTGTGTTACCCCAAAAGCCTCTAAAAAACAAATTTATTGTCAGGTTTGACAAAAGCATGAAATGTGGAGAATCTAAAGTAATACAGCTCAGCTAAACAGCCAGCTCTAGTTTGAAATGGAGACGTGTCAGTTGGACGGTAGAAAAACAGCGAGTACAGGCACAAACTGTGGGCGGGGTGGGGGTCGCTCTCTGCCTGCAGCCTTGCTGTCCGTTTGCAGGACAAAGTCTAAAAATTAGAAATGAGGCACTTGTTCTGATCCAGAGCTGCAGGCCATACTGCGTGCTCCAACATGGGCGTTCGTCTGGTGTCCTGTCGCCCGCGTTGCTATGGTGATGTTGTGATTATTGACACAGCTGGACCTGACATCTGTGTGTGTGTGTGTGTATGGCTGTGTTAGGTTTTTTCTTTACAAGCAAGCAGGCAAATCAACATCTCCAGTTCTAGTTTATCTCTAACGATAATGTCTTTGAGCATTTACAGGTTAGCTTTATAAAAATAAAAACATCATTGGAGTCATTCACATGCTCAGATTAACACAGATGAATTACAGACAGTTTCTTTTATGTGCATCACATGTTGTTTGCATATGATTTGACAGTCAGAAGAACGGTGTCCGGAACCGAGCAGACTGTGGACCCATATCATGCAGAATCTGCTGACCTGGACCCCGACTGAGACTCTGGGAATAGCTAGCGTCATATCTAGGCTGCACTCAGATCACGTTTTATCTCCAGATTAGACTCGAACACATTTTCTTTTAGAGGTTAGCATCTGTTGCCATGGTGATCTGCTTGCTTGGCAGAATACCAGAACCTCCTGGAAATTAAGCCTTTTGCTCTTTCTGCAGCTGTTTCACTGACAACTAAGTGGCCTCAACCAAAAAGCAGCCAATCGGATGTAATTCATTTTGGGCTGCTAAGCCAATCAGGCAAAAATGTGTGTGGTTATCAAGTAAGATGCAAGAAAAGGTGGGGCTTCTCTCAGGAGGCCAATAAAAAAAGCCCTTGTAAGTATCCAATAAAAAACAGCTGACGATTTAAGAAAATGTCCTTACTGCTGGCCAATCACAAAGAGAGGCCACCTGCCAGTTCCTGTACACGAAGCCGGCTGCCTTTTAGGATCTGTGTTAGCCTTTGTGGGCTTGGCTTCAGCCAGGGGCCTGGAGCATGCCCCTCTCGCCATGGATACTCAGCTCTCCTCCAGGCAGAGTGCTCCCTCCACCCTGTGGTGGCGATGCTTGCTGCTGACAGGCGGACCTCTGAGTAGCTGGCAGCTGAGTTGCTGTTGGACAGACACTTGCTGTTGTCCATCGGCATGAGGAAGGCAAACATTGCCGTCTGAGCTGCAGCTGAGCTCCCAGAATGCTTTGCGTGGCGGGTGGACTCCTCCTGTCCCCTGTCTCTTTTGGCCTCTCTCCCCATCCTCCTCCCCTCCCTCGCTCCCCCGTCAGACTCCCCTACTGCCAGTTGCTCTTGCTGCTTTGGTTGAACTGCATCCCAGAACAGAGTGCTCCTGGTTAGGCTTCTGCGCCTTTTATCCTGCTCTCTCTGGTTTTCCCTCTTCCTCTGCCTGACAGTGTGACTTCCCTTCTCCTCTTTAGCCTTTCTCCACTTCCTTTCATCTTCTTTTATCCGTCTTGTGTTCTCCATCTTCCTCCTCCCCCTCTCCTCCTCTCTGGTCTCCTCCTCTTCTAGGTCCAAGTCCAGATCTGGAGGTAACACTCCTCCTTTTCCTTGTTTGCTCTCTCCCCATCTGCTCCACCTCCTCTTCACTTCGCCTACTGTACCACCTACACCTCCTTCTCCTCTCTGTGAGCTGTGGGAGACGGCTGTCATAGTTACCATGTCCACATCCTGCTCCTCTTTGTGTGAGGAGGGGGAGGAGGAGAGGCCTCCTTCCTCATGGCCTGAAACATACAGAGGAACACTGGTTATTGATCTGTCAGTAGCTGCTGTGATCACACTTACCTGTCAGCTCTCAGTACATTCACTGGGCTTCATCCACACAAAGACAACTTTGCTTTGACTAACAGGCGCGAGGGATCATCTCTCACACACAAACTGAGGTGAGAACGAACCAAGCACACACATTGTGATGGGTCAGGGTGGTTTTGTAGTAACTGTAATGATCATATGTGAAATGTGAATGCTAAAACATTGTTAGTGTCACTTCACAGAACTACACGCTAATACCGGCATAAACCTCATGATTGTGGTTTTTAGTTGTAAAGATGAAGATAACAGGGTGAAAGTGAAAGAGCTGAAAGTCACAAACCGAGAGTTTTCCGTGCGCCCGATCACGTAGAAACAGGGTTCGCCCTGTTTGGAGTTTGTCATACAGAGAGAGAGGCTGGACAGCTCCACTGAGAAAGATGAGGAGGAGCAGAGCAGGAACAGGAGGAAACAGATCAAACACACACAAAACACAAGAAGCAGATATTAGGAGACATTAGGAGAGTCTGAGCAGCTGCCAGTCACAGCCAGCTCAGGTGTGCTCACGTGTTGAGGTGTGCTCAGGTATGTTCGGAACAATGAGAAAGATGGTGGGACGTGCACTTGCTGCTTCTCGCTCTCCCAACAAAACAGCATTTTTGTGTGTTTTATGTTGCAAGTAGTGCTGGGCTGGCGGGGCAGTGTGAGGAGATCCTTTAGCAGGATCAATCCACAAAACATTCCTGGCCGTGTACAGGGAGACTGTGCAGAGGAGCTGACTTATGTCTTCACAGACATTTTTTTAACCTCTCCCTGAGTCAGGCCATTATCCCTACATGCTTTAAAGTCACCACCATCATACCCGTCCCAAAATCGCTATCGCCCTCCTGCCGGACTACTGTCCGGTTGCTCTCACCCCCCATCCGATAATGCCTTCTCCACTGCACTCCACTCAGCACTCACTCACTTAGACAAAGAGATTCATATGTTAGAATGCTGTTCATCGACTTCAGTTACGTAAGAATTCGACATCATCATGGCCCAACAGCTAATTCATAAACTGGTTCATCTGGGGCTTAACACCTCATTGTGCATCTGGCTGTTGGACTTCCTAACTGGGAGACCACAAGCAGTATGGGTCAGCAACAACGCATCCAGTACCATGAACACAGAGGCTCTTCAGGGATGTGTGCTGAGCCCACTTCTCATGCTGCTGAGTCATGACTGTGCACTCTAAACTCTACATCAAGTTTGTGGACAACACTACTGTGGTGGGACTTATTAAAGTGATAATTCACTACTGAAAGGCAAGTTGTGTAATAAATATTGGACATTTTATTAGTCAAAATGTGCAAAAACATTTAACATTGATGGCCTATGTCCAGAGAAAACAGGTATAAGCTACAGTAATATGTGTTGTGAAAATGGTAAAATCCTACAACACACAGAATGTAATGCACTCTGACGAATCTCCCAACGTGCAGTGATTGGACGTACTTGACCCTGCAGTGCGTGTCACTCCTCCGGTTTGCAGACAAACATTCAGACATTGTGTTACCTTTTAAACAAAAGGTTATATTTTAACAGGGTGTTTGAATAAATACATTGTTTCTAAGTTGTTTAGCAGCCTTTTATTTTGGATCAAAGCAGACAGTTGTTAGAAAGCCACAGATTTTTCACTTAGCCAAAACCCTCTTCTTTTTTTCATCTGCTGTTAGTGGCTGGAAAAACAAGACGGTTGTCTCTTCACGGAGTCTCTGTGATGATACGCGACCAACCAATATTGCCTATGAAAGGATGAAGTGAATTATCGAATTAGTATTAGAGTGGCAGCCACCCAAGCTAATGCACAAGCTAACGTTAGCAGCATACGCTAATGCTACAAAATATGACAAGCAGGAGCTCTTAACTTTACTTAAACTTCACAGTGCAAGCCAAGACAATAAACGGTCAAATATACTACTTACTCAGTGCTCATCTGACTGTTCTTTTCCAGCTGTTTTTTCTGGTTTCTTCCTGGCATCCTGAAGCTAGTTTCCAGCTCCTCTGTCCACATGTAGCATAAAACTGATGATCGCAACTTCATCCAAGAGAAACTGGCAGCAGTAAAATTCAGCGCAGGGATATCAGCTGTCTACTGCACACAGCTTCATTGCGCTGTGCAGCTGTCGGATCTCCCCGATGCCTCTCTGTCAGCTCACTGCGGGCCAGTTTCAGCTGTGACGGCTTTGTCTATAGTACCCTGGCGTAACTTGTTTGCACTGCACTCTGGCGCATCCATGGGACCCTTTGCGTCCAGCAGGCCTGTCCCACCCACTATCAACATGGCCCCGCCCCCCCTCAGTCTGACCATTGCTGGGGCAGGTACAGGAAAAACCAAGAAGCACTAGTTGTAGTCTGTGAGCCCTCAGAAAGTCGCCAGGGCAGAAAATGATGAATGTGTTTTACATCATCTTCAGCTGCCCTAGCAACTTAATGCACACAAATAAATGATAATGTCTATTATAAAAATTCTAGAAGAATTTGAGTGTCTCTTCATTCTTCTTGACATTGACTCCTTCTCAACCCCCATGAAAAATTGGTGAAGTAATGCAAAAAAAATCTCCTCCTAAATGTAAAGAAGACGAAGGAGATTGTTGTTGATTTCAGGAGAGCTCACACACTGCAAACTCTGCAGCATGCGCCTCTGACCATCAACAATGCGTAGGTGGAAAGAGTGAGAAGCACTAGATTTCACAGAACATCACAGAAAACCTCTCCTGGTCTGACAACAATGCGTCCTGCTAAAATATTCTACAGTGCATTGCGAGGGATCACCTGTGTCTCGCAGGACATCTACAGCACCCGTCTCTCCCGTAAAGCTGTTGTAATGGAAAAATTGTTTCTTCCTTATTCTATGCTGTAATATGATTTATGACTTATGTTCTGCAATTAATATCTTATATTTTGTCTTACCTCTGTTTTACAGTATGTATTTGGCATTTCCCCTTGATTGTTCAATAGTTGTCTCTGCCTGATAGACTCTGGACCCTAGCTCCCAAACCCAAGGCCGGGGAGTTGCGTCTCTCTGACTGTTGAGAGGCTGAGTGCTCCTTCCTCTCTGATACTCAGACGCCAGTGATGCAGGTGTGAGAATGTAAACATCTCCACACACACAGCGACAGGGATGAGATGCAATCGGAATGGGCTTTCGATTTACTTTCCCCATTATTTTTATAATAAATCACACAAAAGACAACTCTCTCATCTGCCTCTACCACACCGTCTGCATTGCAGGTGACCTGACCCATCCAGTACGCAGCTTCTTTAGTCTGCTGCCACCAGGAAGGAGACTTTACAGTCTTCGGGCCAGGACCAGCAGACTCAGGAACAGTTATGTATTATGCTGTCAGGAAACTGTACTCTCTTCCAAACCTGATCCTCCTCCTCTTTTCTTATTTATATTTTTCTTCTATTTTTAGTATCACTGTGTTCTTACGTTGTTTTTATGCTGGGGGTATGAGAGTAACGTAATTTTAGTTCTCTGTATTTCCAAACATAGAGAAGAAATTGACATTAGTTGACTTAGACTTTAAATGACTTTGGGGTGTGTTGAGCTGTGCTCAGGTATATTCAAGTGTCTTGAGGTGTGCTGAGGTGTGTTCAAGTCTCACCATAGTCGGGCACGTATCCGTTTCCTTTCTTGAGGACCAGGTGGATTTGGTGTCCTCCTCTTCTGATCTGTTCCACGGCCTGACTGTGAGTCATTCCCTTCGTACTGTCTCCGTTTATCTCCACCAGCTGATCCGACACCTGCCAGCACAAGTGCAACTTTATCATTCACCAAAGACAGAACGTCTGTTTTTATGAAAATGAGCTGTGCCTATAAATTAAGCTTTATCTGCTCAAACTAATGACTCGGATCCCAATCTGACTAGCAGCCAGTAGGGGGCAATGTGTGTGAATCCCAACCAGCTTGCCACGTTCATTCTGCCTCGACTGGACAAGACAAACAAAGAAAAGCACAGTGAGTTGTGAGGAAGGAAAGTGCAGAACCTACATGATTTTTATGAGATTTACCATCAACTTTGAAATACTGTAACTGGCTCCTGGTCGATGAACTCAAGTTGTGAGCAGAGGGTCTTTACCTGCATCCTGCTGCTGCGCTGGGCTGGCCCCCCCTCCATTAGGCCCAGGACATACAGGCCCATGTTGTACTCGCTGCCCCCCCTCAGAGAGAAACCGAACCCAGTAGGACCTCGTTCCAGATCCACACTGTAGAACTTGGACTCATCCTAGGAGACAGCACACGATCCTGCTAGTTCTGATTTACTACACATAGAACATTATATCAAGGAACTCGTGCAACACTGCAGTTATCAGCCTCATCACTGAGGATGATGACGCAGAGTACAAAGTACTGGCACAGAACTTCATGAACTGGTGTCAGCAGAACCACTTCCTGATGAACACGGGGAAAACCAAGGAGATGGTGGTAGATTTCCATAGATGTCAGTCCATCCCTCTCTCCCCACTAGTGAATATCCAAATTATGAATATTCAGAGGGTGGAATGTTACAGGTACCTGGGTGTTCAACTGAACACCAAACTAGACTGGACTAACAACACAGACACACTGTACAGGAAGGGCCAGAGCAGACTCTATCTCCTAAGGAGGCTGAGGTTGTTTGGAGTAAAGTGGACACTCCTTTAGACCTTCTATGACTCTGTGGTGGCATCAGCAATCCTGTTCGGTGTGATCTGCTGGAGCAGCAGCATCACAGTGATGACAGGAAGAGACTGGACAAGTTCATTAAGAAGTCCAGCTCTGTCCTGCGCTGTCCTCTGGAGTCAGTGAGAGAGGTGGGAGACAGAAGGGTTCTGGCAAAATTTAAATCTATTCTGGACTACAAGTCTCACCCACTACAGGACACACTGTCTGCTCTGGAGAGCAGATTCAGTGACAAACTGATCCACCCTGGTCTACTACGTGAATGTGATGAATATCCTGTTTCCTCTGTTTGTGCTCTTCAGTTGTTGAAGGAACCTCCCACAAATACAAAGACTGGCAACATGCTGTTACTGGTGCTATTAGTGAAAAGACACATTTGATAAATGGCAGTGACAATGACCTTTGACCTCCCTCCTTCCTTTACCAATCGACCGTTGACATCCAGGTCGGCTCCTGCTGACAGGGAGCAGTCATCTGAAGAGAGAATGGCAAAGAAGGAACCGTGATGTATACAGTTTAGTCACAGAGTATCAGTCAGCATCTGTGTGGGACGTACGGTGTCTGGGCGTAATGCTCAATCTCAGCGTGTTCCCGGCTCTTCTCAGGATCTGGGCCAGGTCTCGGTGCTGCAGGCCTACGACCGGCCGCCCTTCCACCGCTTCCAGATGGTCTCCAGGCTGAAGCTGTCCACTGCGAGCTGCTGGGCTACCGCGGCGCACAGTCACAAAGCGGTGGGACATAAGGGACGGGGCTGCCGAGAGACCAGGTCGCACGGTCAGACAGCAGCCAATCAAACAGCAGAACATCTTACTAAGCCTGTTTGGGCTTAGTAAGATGATCTCCATCTTTATTCAGATTCAGATTCAGATTACGTTTGTCAACAGAGCTAATATAAGTGATTGATACTTGAAGTTCACTTGAAGTTCACTTTGTGGCTGATACTGTACATATGAACTAGTTCTGGGCACGTTAACATGGTAATAGCATGTTAACACAGCTGCAGCACTCACTTAACTGAAACCGATTAGAATAAAGGTGTCTTACGTGGACATTATGAATTTAAATCTCTTCCGAATAGCGGAGTTTGTCCTGTAGATGTTTTGATGATTTGATGATTTTATTTGTTAATGTTGTTAGAGTGCCTTTCATCCATCTAGAACTGACTGCAAGTCTTATTTATTGCACCTGACAAAAAGATCGCATCAATCAGACAACACCTTGGTCTACTTCTATTCAGCAAAGCCTCAGACACTTGGATGTTGTGTTTGACCAGTCTATGTCTCTCGATCTTCACAAAAGACACCTAGTCAAAAACTGTTTTCATCATTTCAGAAAAATGTCTAAATTAGGTAAAATTTTATTAAAGGCGGATCTGGTAATGATTTTTTATGCTTTTATTTCTTCACTTATAGATTATTGTAACTCAGGTTTATTAGTTGTAATATGTAAGTCAACTTTAGATTGACTGCAGACTGTCCAGAATGCTACAGCAAGGCTTTTTAACAGGATTCCTAGAACAGCCAATATCACTCCGGTTTTAAAATCACTTCACTGACTACCGATCAAGTCCAGAATTTATTTTAACATTTTGATTATTACGCGAACAGGCTTCTCAATATATGAAAGACCTATTGACCCCATACTCCTAAAACTGTGCTCTGTGCTCCTCAAATTACTCCATCCAACCATACAGTAAGGACTCGGAGGGACCTGTCTTTTCAGGCTGTAGCTCCTAGATTGTGGAATGCTTTGCCCCTCTCACTGCGCACGGCTGAATCTGTTGATGGTTTTAAAAATCAGCCAAAGACACATTTATTTAGTCATTTTAGTTGACAGAGCTTTTAGGTTTTACCTGTTTTATGATTTTTTTATTTTGTTACTGTATTATTTCTGTTATTTGAATGAGCATTTAGGTCTTTGTTTTATTATTTTTTGTGTCTGTGGTATCACTATTTAATCCTATATCATTGCACCTTTTGAAGCACTTTGTCATTCTGTGAAAGTGCTACGGTATATATAAAGAGTTTACTTACTAATTTCCTTTCTATTTGTGAAAGCAATCATAAGTTTTTAGGATTAATAACATTTTTTTTGAATCTTGAAACATTATTGTTATCCTCTTCATCCAGAGTTCACTTTGTTAAGGGTTGATTGGTACGAATATGAAGCCACAGCTGGAAACAGATGGCACATCTGAGGCCAGGCAGACAGAGCTTCATTAGTCAGCAGCACTGTGCCGCGTCCTTGAGCTTTAAGGTTACATAACACACAGCAGAATACACAAGATGCTTGTTGGTTGTGTAACAGTCACATCTGGACCAGAGTTTACAGAGAATGTTAGGCGTAGCTACGTTTAAGCTAAAGGTTTCGCACCTGTTCAGAGGCTTCCAACAATCATTAATAACAACAAGTATTTGTTTAGGTTCTGAAAGCAGTGGCAGCGTGTGGAGCAGATTAATAGTTCCTAAAACAGATGAATATTGAATATGTTCACAAAACTACACAACACCAAGAAACCATAGAGATCACACACACACACACACACACACACACACACACACACACACACACACACACACACACACACACACACACACACACACACACACACACACACACACACACACACACACACACACACACACACACACACACACAGAAGGACCTCCATTGAAATAATGCCTTCGCTATCTCTTACCCTAACCAACACAACACACCTCTTGCTTTAATCCGGACCAAAACTCAGTTCTGATTTAAGGGACCATATCCCTTAAATCATATCTTAACCCTCGAACAGGCCTTCAAAGAAGTGAGTACCGGCCAAAATGTCCTCACTTTTGGTAGGAAAAGACGTTTTGTGGTTCCCACCTTGATGCAAGGTGCATCCCCCCCCACACACACACGCAATAGTTTGTTGTGAGCATGGGCCTGTTCTGTCCCGTATCAGTCAGACTTACGTTTGGAGTCCTTGACAGCTTTCAGAGCCAACTGCAGTCGCTCCAACATGATGAACAGTCCAGACGTGAACCAACTACTGCATCGTCTGAGCTTGTTCTGTGTGTCTGTGCGAGGCAGGTTGTGAGCCTGATAACGGCCGGGCGAGTATGAGCAGTAGAGGCGGAGAGCTGTCAGGAGGGGAGGGAGGTGGGAGGGAGCTCAGCATACACATTATTATGTCTGAGGCCTCGCTGTTCCTTCCAAATGAATGCAGCTAAATTCATTGGGCAAACACACAGAGGCTAAGGTGCTGCTGGATTACACCACAGACTCAGTAGAAATGTATGTGAATGCATTTACTGCAGTAAAGCAGTAGTAAAGCAGTGGGGAGCTGGCAGTTCCCCTCAAAGGCTGCAGCGCTCATTATCGCCAGCACATAGCTCCCGAACAACAAAGAGTGACTGTCCACAGAGAAGTGAAGCCCATGGAGGGAAAAGGTCAACCAAGCAAGCTCGTGATCATTACATCAGCAACGGTTATAGCAAAGGTCCTCATTTGAACAGTGAGCTTGAAGCCTGGGTGTAGGACACACTGCCTTAGCTAAAGATTAGATGAAGGTGATTCTTCCAACAAATCAATCCATCAAGTCAATAAAGTGATATGATTTAAAATTGTTACATATTAATCAAACTTCATACTCCTGATTAATGCATCGAATACATCCAACAAGCAGCAGCATCTGCGAGGTGGAGGATTCACTTACCGCTGGTCACTTCCTGAGAGGCGATCACAAATCCAAAGCCTTCGCCCGGCCGCCTCCTCAGCTCCACCTCCACTGACTTCACTCCACCACCTCTTGTGTCCTTCACAGCTGTCCCACAGCCCTCTCTGACAGGATGAGTCCCACCAGCGCATTCCTTTACTCCCCGCAAATCACGTGGCTCTAATGTCAGTGTTACAGGAACTGAGTCCAGGAAGCTGGTACTCTGAATGAGGGTAGAGACTGGGGGTCCATCAGGCGTCTTGACAGGAGAGGCCCCTGGAAACAAAAATCAATCAGACTAATTACTTTTGGGAACTGCTGCTTTGTTCATGGGCATACAGCATCATGTCGGCATGCATTTACTGTGGTGGGTCCCTGAACCTGTTAAGTGGCTCTCCTGGGGACTTTCTGAGGCCAAGCCAGTCTGGTTGAGTGGGGGGATGCCCCCCACCAAGGCACCTGTGGATGGAGAAGGCAAGTTGGCTGCAGCTGAGGAGTGTGAGTAGGAGGGGTTGGTCAGGCCACGAGAGGAGGGGAGGGACTTGTAGAAATTGGGGGTAATGACTGGCGACATGACAGGGCCTGCTGACAGAGACAGTTTTATATGTGAAGGCAGCACATAACAACTGTAACATTGCTCATGAAATAATTCCTACCTGCTCTATAGACTAACAGTACGACCTCTGCCTGTTTGGTGTGTTCCCGGAGAACCCTCTGGACCTGAGGACAGGAATATAACTTATACTATTGGTTATTTGGCATCCAGGTCACTGTGCGTCCATGTCAGGAAGAACCAGGTCAGGAGCCATCCCTCATCTGACCAGGGCAGAGGTTTGTCATGTTTACCTGGGACAAGCTGAGACTTTGTACATCTGCTCCATTGATCTTCATTATAGTGTCACCTGGCTGCAGTGAGGGGCATTGTCTTTGATCCCAGACCCGCCTCACCACTGCCAGCTGGCCTCCTTGCCCCCCAGCTGTCATGCTAAATCCAAGCCCTCCACCATCATTCCGACCAAGGGCCACTGGCACAAGTTCACCATCAGGAGGTGACATGGGTAACCCCGGCCCCAAGGGGAGCACCAGGCCGGGGTTTCCTCTGGAAGCTAGGGAGGGGGCCTGGTGGTTGGCTGGACATCCATTAAAGCCACAGGAGGGGACATCTCTGGGTGGTGTCATAGCAGGAGCTTTCTGGGGAATAGCTGGAACTCCTGGAGATGCAGAGGAGGGATGGGGCTTGTCTGCGCTGGTGTGGCTGCTGGAGTTCTGAATGAGACTTGTCTCAGGTTCAGAGACAGGCAGTTTGGATAGAGTGTGGGAGGATGAGGAGTTGAAGGGGAGCGTAGCTGATGAAATGGGGAGAGTGGATGTAGACAGATCACTCTCTGAAGACTTAGAGTTCTGGTGGTGCAGGAGCGAGGAGGAGGAGAAAGCAGGGAGGGTGCTGCTGTTGTAACGAATCAAATACCTGAGGAGAAGAGAACAGACAAAAGATTTAGGTCTTCGTGGCTGGAGAAGAGGCAGTCTAATCAGAACAGATCATTACTCTATAATTAGAGGTGCCTCTCCCTTGGAGCGGTGTTTGGTTGAGCTATGGTAACACCAACCTTCGAGATTCAGTGCTGGACTGACCACCATCAGAGTCACTGTGATTGGTCGTAGCTCTGTCTAAAGGGGGCTGTGGACCCAGAGGGTCTGAGGCCGAAGATGTGGGTGTGGATGGGCCTGTCATCCCATTTGTCATTTGCTGAGCAGCATTAGAGGTGGGCATCTGGTCGGGCCCTGGGACAGGCCGAGGGACACAAAGCATCATTTTGAAAGTATTTATTTTGTCAGAGTGATATCAGAAGAACATGAGAGTTCAGTTACAGATTGTTATCAACAATGAGATAAAACCAGAATATCTATGTTCTGTCTAAGGTAAAAGGTAACCCCCAACATACAGGCTGTCCCATGTTTTCAGAGGAAATCGGAATGAGATGCATACGTGTATAACCACCATAATTTCCAGACTATAAGCCGTTAGACAATGCAGCTAATTTGTGAATTTCTACTGGCTTTCGAGCTTCATGCTGCCGAATTTACTGGTAGCCTCATCACGTCAGACCAATAAACATACTGAACAGGTAACAGTGGACCAATGAGACTGTTTTGAGCAAGAGGAAGATGAAGATTGTGATTTATGACTTTTCTGGTACGCTCCTGTATTTTTTATTTGTTTTAACTATCAGTGTTACAGGCACTGTACGGAAAAAAGCATTTGCTTAATTAAAAGTTACAAAAAAGTTTCTGTGTCAAATCTTTCTGTATCTCGCGTTATAACAGTATCACTAATAGTCTCTCACGTTACAACATGGACACCTGCAGCTTATAGACAGGTGTGGCCTATATATGTACAAATTCTTTTTCCTATTCAAACCTATTAGATGCAGCTTATATTCAGGTGTGCTCAATAGTCCAGAAATTATAGTACTTAAAACTTGTCTTGCTTTTTTAATATTTATTATATATTTGCTAACGCAAAGAGCTTCGACTCTGACCTAGTGAGCTGCCGTTGGCCTCCATTGTTTGGCTGTAAGTGAGATGTGTCAGGCCTTGGTTCAGGTTGAATGTCTCACTGGAGATCGGTGGCTGTTGGAAGTTTAGATGCAGGGTAGTGATTTAAAAAAAATCACATAAGTCTTTAACTTGTATAGTCACATGAGCTGTTGCTGTACCTTCTCCAGGCTCTGTTTGGGACAGCCATCAGGGTTGTAGAGCATTGGGTAGCCTCTCCGTAGTACCACGTCCACGCTCTGACCCATTGGCACAGACTTTAGCATCTCCACCACCTCTTTATGAGAGCGTCCCAACACGCAGGAGTTGTTGATATAAACCAGGATGTCAGCTGCAGGACCATAGACCAGGACACAATGAGTTTGACAGGAACCAGTTGTATTAGTGCAGCAGAGCTGAGCTTGGAATTGCTACATGGCAAACAGTCCCACCAAGCAGCACTGTCGCCTCACAGCTAGAAGGTCCTGGGTTCAATTCCCGAAGGCGGACCGGGTGCATGTTCCCCCCTTGTTCGCGTGGGTTCACTCCGGGTTTTCCGGTCCAAAAACATGCGTTAGACTTATTGGTCACTGTAAAATTGCCCGTAGATGTGGGTGTGAATGGTTGTGGCCCTGTGATGGACTGGCGACCTGTCCAGGGTGTACCCTGCCCATAGGCAACTAGCTTAGACAAAGAGAGGGGGCAGTAGTGCTCATGTAGCATCAACTACATCATACAGTACGTGAGTTTGTATTCAGTGGCTATTCGGTCACTGTGGATTAGTTGTAGATCACATGATTATGGTCCTGAGAAAAATAAGCCTGAAAAAACAAAAGTGCAACAACCCAGTGCAAGAACCCAGGATAGTTTAAACAGACTCAGATTCAGGCCTTTATTCTTTCTTGGCCAACAACATAATCGCTGCCCGCTGACTGGATTCCTGGTCAGGGCTGAGAGGTTTATTGGTGCTGATGGTTCACAGTTAAACTGCTTATATTTAACTAAACAGGGATAATGCCAAAGACTTAATCAGTTTCCTTTAGACAGACAGTAAGAGCTGAAGCTTGTCTGACACACGCTGGCGGCAGTTGCATCAGCAGTAGTGGTACAATCAGTAGAAACAGCAGTGGTACCTGTGTTAAGGGCTGCAGGTCCTCCAGGTGTGACGCTGTACACCTGAAGAAACTCTCTGGGGCGACTTCCTCCCACAATATTAAAGCCAAATCCTCGAGGACCTTTAGAGAGGCAAGTGTGAACGGAGTAACCCTTCAGCTGGCTGGGCTGCTCTGTAAAATCTGGGACTGAAACAGGGGAGGACACGGCACCGGGTCAGCATCAGGGGCCCAAAAGCTGTCAGTGACAGCTCACATCTGAAGTTTGGTGTATTTTCATAAGGATAGGGATGGACATTAAAAAAAACCCAGAAAACCTACCAACATTCAACAAGCACATGTGCTGGTACCAAAGCGTGACACAGTATTCTCGAACCCCAGGAAGTCACGAACTGTATGCAGCCACCAGACAGTAGTGGATGCCTGTCAAGGCCCACACGCTAAATCAGTCTATTGTCTTGTTATTATAACTACTTGGCCAGATCTGTCTAATGTAGCTCTCCACCATCTCCACTAAACCTCTTTAGGTCATAATATTAAAATCAATTGCTTTTGATTCTGACACCTTGATGAGTCCAGGTATGTCTCACTTACATAGTTTAGATGTTCTGCTTCTGCAAGGTCAGTCCCTCAAAGCTTCATGTGACTGTCGTCACAGACAGTCTTCTACTCAGCTCCACAGAAATCTGGCTAAAGTCACGAAACGCGCTGACTGTAACTACTCTGTGTCTGTATTGCCCCCTGCTGGTCAAACCAGGAACGAACAGTACGTCTGTCCAATTGTTAACAAATGCCTAAAGTCAGACTAGGACACTTTAAATTGACAGTGACAAATTACAAGCAAATTAAATATTTATAATTCTTTGACTCTAATATATAAACATATAATGTCTAATTTACTCATCTCAAATAAAATAACATTATTATAAATGATTTCAACTGGACTTACGTTCGATGCAGGAAGGTGTCTCTTTGCCTTGTGTGCGAGGATCCAGCCAGCTGGTTGTCTTGTTGTTATGACTGACAGAGAGACATTATCATCATCATCAGCATCGGTTTTAATAAAACCTAGAATGTTAAAGCAGCATCCACAACAAATCCTTGGCAACATAGGCCCAATGAATTTCCTGCTTCTGAAAATCCTCTGATAAAGTCCATCATCTGCTTAGTGACTGGGCAGCTCCACATGCTCCTGTATCTCACCCCAGGCAAGTGTCTGTTGTCTGGATGAAGCCCAGAGAGGTGTTGTGCCAGCACACTGTGGGCTCAGCACTGAATTCAGCGGCTGGCCTACTAGGCCCACTGACAGGGTACTGTACGTGGAACGCTGGTTTCCTGACTGAGCATGAGTGTTGGGCAGGAGCTGTCTAGAAGAGTGCAGTCCTAGGAACAGCTAAGCTCCCAAGATTCTGGTAGAGGACCTGAGCTTGTAGTAATATGTATATGTACACGTACACACACACACACACACACACACACACACACACACACACACACACACACACACACACACACACACACACACACACACACACACACACACACACACACACACACACACACACACACACGGACCTCCATTGAAATAATGCCTTCGCTATTTCAATACTCCTAACCAACACAACACACCTCTTGCTTTAATCCGGAACAAAACTCACAAGCGTGTATATATTTAATTTAATTGCATTATTTCATATACATTCTTAAAATGACAATAAAGGCTGTTCTACTCCATCCGAGTCATGTGCACAGCCCACCTACCCATGGCACTAACACCAGCTTATGTTGGTGGCAGACAGGTGGACTAACACAGACACTCACTTGATGTAGTACGGCTCCCCCGAGTCACTGAAGGCCAGCTCCCAGTTTTCAGGGAGGGGACCTACTCCTCTTCCTGCTCGTTTGCCTTCTCCTCCGTTCCCCATTCCCTTCCTTGATTGGCTGAGAGGCAGGGTGGTGGGTGGAGCTCCAGCCAAACCTGCTAATAGAGTTCCATTTTTGTTTTGGGAATCACTGACTTATACTCAGTGATTCTAAAACTTGAGAATCAGTCTGTGTTGACTTTACACAGGTCTGAGCTGTGAACTCAGTCTGATCCAGGTTTTATTTGATAGCAGGATTTTAGGGACTTTTTATGAATTTTTTTTTAAATCCTGAAATGAAACCTGAATGGTTCATGAATGCACCTGACAGCCCGCTGTCCTCCTCACTGTTGTCTCCCTCCTCCACAGCTTTCTCTAGGTTACTCAGAGATTTGCTTCGTGTTCTGAAGTTTCTCAGCAGGTTACGGTGTTCCTGGTATGTGATTGGGGGACTTTCTGGACCAATGTGGACGGGTCGGGGAGTCCCGTAGTAGTTTCCTGCAATTTCAACACAAAGCAGAAGACATTTTATTTTGATGAACTGAAGGGACAAACTGAAGGCTTCTCATTCAGGAATGTTTAGCTTTTCACAAAGCTCCTTTTTTTTCTCACATAACTCAGTTCTACAGTTTATTAGTGATGTCTACTAATGTACTACCAAACAAAATGATAACCTAGACATTCACATAGCTCCAGCTCAACAATCAGTTTAATAAATGTATATATTTAATAACACAGACATGGTTTTTAGACTCGCTCAAAGGGCCAAGTAGTTTTTCCTCTATTTTTGCAGAAATAGAGGAAAAGACAACTGAAACTTATCTGATTATTACAGTTAAGGTAAACACTGATAGATTGAACTAAACCTAAAGCGATATGAAGGGCAGACACAGATATTACAGAGACATATGAAGACATCAAATGTAACATCGAGAATAATGAGGCACACTGATATTTCTGTGTGAAGCCAGTTTCTATTTTGGTCCCTTTAATCCCATCAGATTAATGCAAGGGTAGAGGTAAAGACAGAAAGATGTGGGCCAGAGTAAGAGAAGCAGGCCTGAGGGATTACAGGCACTAAATCCCAAACGCTGTTAGAAATGTGTCTGTTACAAGAAGCAGAAGGTTTCCGTTTGCTTCCGTTCTAACTGGTCCAAAATGCTGCTGCTCGTTTTATGGTTGGAGCACCTTGGCTGCACACTACCTCCTGGTTCTGCAAATGTAGAAACAACTTTCCCCTTTCTGGGGGAATCAATAATTGTTTTAATAATTAAAGTGGACACAGAGTTTGGCAAAAGACCTGAAAATATTGGCCTCAAGTCCCGGTGTAAAAATAAGGACAAAGGAGCATTCATTCAATCAGTCTGTACCTTTGAACTTGCCGCTCTCCAGCAGAGCTCCAGACTCCTCCAGGGAGAAGAACTCCTCGATGGACACGAAGTTGTAGTCCACACCTGAGATCTCTCCATCCCGGGGCTGTCGGGTCGTGCCTGCATTTAAAACAGCCAGTTAAAACTCTTTTTATCAGCGGATGCCATGTGAGCCCTGGAGGTGGATGCATGTCTATTGAATAAATGAACATTTACTAATGATATAGTTAAGGCAGCAGAGAAGTGGAACCTTCTGACATTTACTGGCTCAATCATTTACTGAACTAACCATAAGCCTAATTTATAACTGTGGATGTGCTGGAGAAGGCTTTGCTCAGCAGTCAGACTCCGAAAATACTGGATGGTAATAAATCTTGTAACATTGCAAAAGCTAATAGAAACAATGCCATGGCGAATGCGTGCCATATTCAAAGCTAAACATGGTCCAATGAAATTTTTTTTTTTTGGTGGCGACTTTTGGGGCGGGCAATGTATAAATAACAGGTTTCTGCTCTGCCTTCATTTGTGTGCCGTGACTCTGCTGGTCTCTACCTCCCACATCCCAGCCTGACAATTTGTGCGAAGGGGGATCTTACAGGGCACAGCTCGCAGGTACAGGTTTTCCCTGATGAGCTGCTGCAGCTGACTGTCCATGGAGCCCGGTGTGAAACACTTGCTGAGGTACAACCTGAGGTCTTTACAGAGAGATGAGCCTGAGGAACACAAGCAATGGTGTCATCACCACAGTTCTGTGCTACTGTCCATTGAGGCTGCCTACCAGAACACTGCTATTAGCTCATTAGGAAGCTTAAATGGGATGCTAAACCTGACATTTCTTTACACCCTTATTAGTGTGCCTCCCTACTAAATAGCATACTCACCTGGTGTAACAGTCTTGATTCTGATTGGATGAGGACAGGAGTTGAGGACTCCTCTGACATCACCGAGCGTCATTCCTAACACAGGAGTTCCCCCGATTTCTAAGATGATATCGCCCACCACTGCCCCCCCACCGGGGGCTGCCGTGACGAATGGGAACTCACCATAATCGGCCCCGCCTCCAATGGCCAGCCCCAGCTCACCTGAATCCCCGCCCAGTGGGACAAAGCTCTCCTGTACCTGAGGATAGATGAGTGTGAGGTGGGGATCACTGTGTCACACGAGCTTCATTCCTAGTTTGAATCAGTGATGTTACCTTCGAGCGCCAGTGCAGCTTCTTCACCGTAGCTTTAGACATGGCAGCTGAGCTGCAAACAAAAGAAAACACAAACATTACTGAGAGCAAGCTTGTACTGTAGACACTGCAGTGATCTGTCATTCACCAGCAACCACCTTTTCAGAGAGAACGTTCATAGATGAGCTACGTAAGATTTGTAAGTTTTGTGAATCTTTTCGTTCTTATTTCCTACCTGGCATCATCACTGGGAAGCTCCTCAGCTCCTTCCTTCTACAATAGAAGGGCGTTCACGTTCTTAGGTCCTTCCTTTATCAATACTTGCCAAGCACATTACTACGTACGCTTTCTAACAAAAGTTCAGCCTGGAAATGCCTGAGAATCAGCCTGGAGTTTAATTAGTCTCCTAGCAACGGTAAAATTTCTTGTCTGAGTGTTTCTGATACATTTCTCTACCAGCCTCAGAAAACAGCAGATGGCTGCAGACAGCAGGGAGCCACACAACACACTTACACACACATACAGCATTTTATGTATACACAAACACACACAGGCTGCCAGACATCATACATTAAATATGGATGAGCATATGTGAAGGTGGAAGCAAAAGAAGAAACAAACAAACTATTCAAGCGTTTACCCAGACATCATGTAGAAAATATAGAAAATCTCCATCCACATCCAGGAACTCTGCCTCTACTTCCTCTCCTTCTGAGTTCGGGGACCCTGCCTCTCCATACGAGTCCAATGACCCTGCCTCTCTTGCTTTACCACCCAAATCCAAGAGCCTGCCTCTCTTGTCTCACCATCCAAGTCCAGGGACCCTGCCTCTCTTCCTCTCTTGCCTCACCATCCAGGGAACCTGCCTCTCTTGCTTCACCACCCAAATCCAAGAGCCTGCCTCTCTTATCTCACCATCCAAGTCCAAGGACCCTGCCTCTCTTGTCTCACCACCCGAGTCCAGGGACCCTGCCTCTCCTCCTCTCTTGCCTCACCATCTGAGTCCACCTTCACATATGCCCAGTTCAGGGAACCTGCATCTCTTGCTTCACCACCCGAGTCCAGGGACCCTGCCTCTCTTGTCTCACCATCCAAGTCCTGGGACCCTGTGTCTCTTGCCTCACCATTTGAGTCCAGGGACCCTGTATCTCTTGCCTCACCATTTGAGTCCAGGGACCATGCTTCTCTTCCTCTCTTGCCTCACCATCTTAGTCCAGCTTCACATATGCCCAGTTTAGGGAACCTGCATCTCTTGCTTCACCATCCCAGTCCAGGGACCCTGCCTCTCTTCCTCTTATGCCTCACCATCTGAGTCCAGGAAACGTGCCTCTCTTGCTTCGACACCCAAGTCCAGGGACCCTTCCTCTCTTGTCTCACCATCCAAGTCCAGGGACCCTGCCTCTCTTCCTCTCTTGCCTCACCATCCAGGGAACCTGCCTCTCTTGCTTCACCACCCGAGTCCAGGGACCCTGCCTCTCTTGTCTCACCATCCAAGTCCTGGGACCCTGCGTCTCTTGCCTCACAATTTGAGTCCAGGGACCCTGCCTCTCTTACTCTCTTGCCTCACCATCTGAGTCCACCTTCACATATGCCCAGTTCAGGGAACCTGCATCTCTTGCTTCACCATCCCAGTCCAGGGACGCTGCCTCTCCTGCTTCACCATCCCAGTCCAGGGACCCTGCCTCTCTTCCTCTCTTGCCTCACCATCTGAGTCCAGGAAACCTGCCTCTCTTGCTTCACCACCCGAGTCCAGGGACCCTTCCTCTCTTGTCTCACCATCCAAGTCCAGGGACCCTGCCTCTCTTGCCTCACCATCTGAGTCCAGGAACCCTGCCTCTACATCCACGTCCAGAGACTATGCCTCTCTTGCCTCACCTTCCGAGTCCATGGACCCTGCCTCTCCATCCAAGTACAGCGACGCTGCCACTCTTGCCTCACCACCCGAGTCCAGGGACCCCGCCTCTCTTGCCTCACCATCTGAGTCCAGGGACCCTGCTTCTCCATCCATGTCCAGTGACTCTGCATCCCTTGCCTCACCATCTGAGTCCAGGAACTCTGTCTCTCTTGCTTCACCATCCTAGTCCAGGGACCCTGCCTTTACTGCCTCTCCATCCCAGTCCAGAGACCCTACCTCTCTTGCTTCACCATCCCAGTCCAGGGACCCTACCTCTCTTGCTTCACCATCCATGTCCAGGGACCCTGCCTCTCTTCCTCTCTTGCCTCACCATCTGAGTCCAGGGAACCTGCCTCTCCTGCCTCACCATGTGAGTCCAGGGACCCTGCCTCTCTTTTCTCACCATCTGAGTCCAGGGACCCTGCCTCTCCATCCCAGTCCAGGGACTCTGCCTCTCTTGCCTCACTATCCCAGTCCAGGGACCCTGCCTTTCTTCCTCTCTTGCCTCACCACCCGAGTCCAGGGACCCTTCCTCTCTTGTCTCACCATCGAAGTCCAGGGACCCTGCCTCTCTTGCCTCACCATCTGAGTCCAGGAACCCTGCCTCTACATCCACGTCCAGAGACTATGCCTCTCTTGCCTCAACTTCCGAGTCCATGGACCCTGCCTCTCCATCCAAGTCCAGCGACGCTGCCACTCTTGCCTCACCACCCGAGTCCAGAGACCCTGCCTCTCTTGCCTCACCATCTGAGTCCAGGGACCCTGCTTCTCCATCCATGTCCAGTGACTCTGCATCCCTTGCCTCACCATCTGAGTCCAGGAACTCTGTCTCTCTTGCTTCACCATCCTAGTCCAGGGACCCTGCCTTTACTGCCTCTCCATCCCAGTCCAGAGACCCTACCTCTCTTGCTTCACCATCCATGTCCAGGGACCCTGCCTCTCTTGCCTTACCATCTGAGTCCAGGGAACCTGCCTCTCTTGACTCACCATCTGAGTCCAGGGAACCTGCCTCTCTTGCCTCACCATCTGAGTCCAGGTAACCTGCCTCTCTTGCCTCACCATCTGAGTCCAGGGAACCTGCCTCTCTTGCCTCACCATCTGAGTCCAGGGAACCTGCCTCTCTTGCCTCACCATCTGAGTCCAGGGAACCTGCCTCTCCTGCCTCACCATCTGAGTCCAGGGAACCTGCCTCTCCTGCCTCACCATCTGAGTCCAGGGAACCTGCCTCTCCTGCCTCACCATCTGAGTCCAGGGATACTGCCTCTCCTGCCTCACCATCTGAGTCCAGGGACCCTGCCTCTCCATCCCAGTCCAGGGACTCTACCTCTCTTGCCTCACTATCCCAGTCCAGGGACCCTGCCTTTCTTCCTCTCTTGCCTCTCCATCCACGTCCAGTGACTCTGCATCTCTTATTTCACCACCCGAGTCCAAGGATCGTGCCTTTCTTGCTTCACCAAGTCCAGGGACCCTGCCTCTATGATATTCAGACAGATAGTTTCCTGGAAAGGACTTGGTGATGTGGTTGACAGATGCATGTGTGAACAGCTGCTTTTAACACATCATTAGCACCTGCTTTCTCATCATCTCTTTGTCCTCACTTCCTGCTGGTTGCCTCATTTACTTTAGTTGTTTGTGCGTCAAAATACAAGCCTTAGTGTGAGTCAGTGTGTGAGGTACCTATGCCAATAATTCCTGGCTGGTTCCCTTGCCACGCCCCTTTCTGATAAGGCTGGTCAGAGTTTGAAGCTGATTCAATCCGTGTGTTCCAAGAAGTGAACTGTGGAGCGTGTTGAAGCATTGTGGGCAAAACACGCCTTCATGAGCCACAAATGCATTGAAGTGTTTCATTATTGGCAGCAGCAGTTTTCATGTCCAGAAGCTGTCAGTTCACCAGTAGACAAGCTTCACGTGTTTACGCTTTGGGCTTAGTGTCCTTAGTCGAGGTCATAAAATATAAGAGGCTGTGGGGCCAGTTCAGGAGCATCCAGATGTTGGAGACAATGCTGTGGGTGGTGGAGGTGGAGGTGGAGAAAGAGCCACATTAACTAATTAAAGAGACCAAAAGATTAATGCGTGTCCTCTGAGACTGATTGTCAGTAAGTGGTTTGCCTCAGCAGGTCAGATGTAGGTCACGTAATCTTCCTGCAGCCTTGCTTTGCTTGTTTTGCTGCATGGGGCCTATTCTTCATCCTGTGTGTGCAGATTCGTGCTTGGATGCTGACTGACAGTGACTGACGTCTCTAATGAGGCTGCAGATCTTCATCCTGGATTTTGACATTCAAGCACAGACTAGCATACAGAAGAAGAACTTGATGAGAGAATTTTTATCCTGAACATCTGTAACGTCTCAGTTGACTGTTAAGAAATAGAAAAAACAACAAAAACTGAGCTGGGTGGGATGTTTTAAAGCATGCAGCCTCCTCCTGTCACATCAAACAAGCGGCATCACCTCCAGACTACAGCTCACATCTCAAACATTTACAGTAAAAGTATGAGCTAAACTCTATGCTCCACGAAGAGCTGTAGTTAACATCAAAGAGAGTTGGGAGCATTTAGCAACCACTAACGCTGTGTTGGATGAAAAAGAAACACACAAGACTTTGTCATAACCTAATTTATGCCACAGGGTTTGTTCATTTGAGGTCAATCCCCCACTTTGCTTCTCTAACTCTGTTCTGATTGGTCAGAGCGTAGAAGTCATCCTGTGGGAGACGTATTTCATCTACAAGCCGAGTTTGGCTGAGGATATGGTTAGTAGCTGCTGTTGGAGCTGGAACACACCACTACAGGTTTCCACAATGGTTGAGCTTGTTCGCCTCACACTGTTCAGTAAAGCGTGAATGTAGGATCCATTCGGTCAGACAATCAGAGAAAAGGACTGCGATGGCCTGTCTCCTTTTACTAAGCTGAGCGGTGAATCGTGGCTCATTAATGATGACAGGCAGGATTTTTAAATGGCCTCAGCTGGTTGACCATCGGACAGAACAACCAACACTCATGAAAGCATAGAAAAGAGACTTGGCCCTGTATCAAGCGGTTCTGGACTGCAATAACTGAAGTTAGGACCTGACACACAAATGAAGGGGTCAGGGGTCACTGAAAGAGCATGTGTTGCCATGATGATAACGGTGGAGGACGAAGGCCAGCTCTGGGCTGTTGTTGCGTGTGTGGTAAGTCTGCCAATAAGTTTGCAGACAAACTCAGCAATTATGATTCCAGTTCAGCGCCAGATTGCAGACTCACCGGCAGGGTGGAAGGAGACTGGTTTACTCCTTCTGTTTGTTCCTTTCTCCAGATTTCATCCAGAGTCCTCAACCAACACAGACAAAGGGGAGTTTCTCATTGATTGTACACAGTCTTGAGGTCCAGATGCTCTACATGTAAGCATCATACCACCTAAAAAAACTAAAAAGTTGTCAGCTCTAGAAAACAGTAATCAGCTGATCAGAGCGGCGCCGCTGAGTACGTAAGACTGCAGAAACCCAAATGCTGACCAGCACATTTTCCTGAGAGGCTTGTCACACTGACCAGGAGCAGCAATGTTTAGACACTTCCTGCATTCCTCTTCTTTTCAGGTTTCCAGACTGTTCTTTGCTCGGATTTCTGCCTCTTGGGCTGTTTGTCACTGTTGCTCTTAGGCAGCAACGTTGGCAGGTTAGAACCGTTGTGAGAGGTTGTTCTGAGGCCCAATGAAGCAGCAGCTCCTGAACCTGTGGCGTCATCAACTTGTTACTTGAGTAGTTGTGATGAGGAGCTTTGTGATCTTTCTGTAATTTTCCTCTAACCGTTGTTGTGTAATAAGGATTTCTAATCTGTGACTTGCTGCTAAATATTAACCTTTGTCCTCTGACACTTTCACATTGAAATACAATGTCTACAACAATCCCAGAGTTTGGTTGTCACACTCCCAATTCCTGTTTAGGACTGTGACAACGCCAACGACAACAGGGCCTGCTCCACAGAGCTCAGAGATGTTTCCTGGCATGTGTTACTTTTGTTTAGAGCAACAGTAAAATCTGATGGTTCTATTGTAGCTGAATTCAACACTTAGCTAGTTGTCAGCGGAGCCCCCTTCTCTTCACTGCTTCATCACCAAATCATTTCCTCCTCCTCATCAAACTGCTCCTCATTCAGGCACACGCGCAGAAGCACACGCACCGCGAGTGGCGGTCCGCAGCAGCATCTTGATGCCAAAGCAGTGCAGCAGCTCCTTTTACTGTACGCACTTCATCACCTGCAACCGCCGCCTGCTCCTCCTCCTCACATCGTGTCAGACAAAGAGCAGCTCCTCTTTCATCCAGCTGTTGTCCACCATGTAAACACTCACGGTGCCACCTCCTCTGCTCTGGTCCACAGCAACTGATGCACGGTGCTGCTGAGACCTATCGCGCACCCACGCGCACGGCGTCGTTAAAGACGTGTGACCGACAGCCCGGGCAGCGTGTCTGTGGATGTGCTGACGGCGCCGTTTGCAGCTGCAGGAAAAAGCTCGCTACAAACCGGCTTTGTACACATCCGGTCAAAGCCGCCGAGAACGCGCGCGCAGTGTCTTGCGCTACAGAAGCGACGCGAACAAAGCGGAAGCCGCGGCTCCTTTACCTTCATAACGCCTGCCGCGGCGCCTCCGGTGCTGCGTGTTCAACGCTCCAATCCTCTCCTTTTAGCGCACGGATCGCTCTCTCGGTGCTGCTGCTGTGTGCGTCCGTGAATGCGCGAGGAAGAAAGCTCGTGCGCGCGTATCAGTGCGCGATGTCCACTGCAGGTAAAAATGCAAAGCGCTAAAAGGTGGATACAGGCGCGCACTCATGCGTCCACACGCACTCAGCACGTGTTTCGGTAAAACCATGTGCACGTGCGCGTGCTGTCCACAGGAAGCATAATGGAGCGTACACAGCCAGGAGTCAGGATCTCTCTACCCTCTTTCCTTTCACCCCCACCGACGTCATAAGCGAAGAGAGGAAAGCGCGTGCGTGTGATTGTATATAGGCGTGTACACATGCCAGTGTTGTAAAAGGAGGCGGGGCTATAGGGGGCCTCAGTGTGATATATGTGTGAGTGAGGGGGGTTTACTCGGGTTAAAAGGCTGACGTCAGCGAGTGTGTGTGCTGACATTTTACTACGACTGTCTCTTTACTGCCACTATGAGGACCTGTCTAACAGTGAGGACCAGTCTAACGCCGCGAGGACCTGTCTAACAGACTATCCGTCTAACACTGTGAGAACCCGTCTAACACTGGGAGGACCCTTCTAACACTGTGAAAACCTGTCTAACAGAGGATCCGTTTAACATTGTGAGAACCCATCTAACACTGTGAGAACCCGTATAAAAAATGTAAGAAACCTGTCTAAAAGAGGCCAGAGTACTTGTCTAACACTGTGAGAACCTGTCTAACAGAGGACCCGTCTAACACTGTGAGAACCTGTCTGACACTGTGAGGACCCGTCTAACACTGTGAGGACCCGTATAAAAAATGTAAGAAACCTGTCTAAAAGAGGCCAGAGGACTTGTCTAACACTGTGAGAGCCTGTCTAACAGAGGACCCGTCTAACACTGTGAGAACCCATCTAACACTGTGAGAACCTGTCTAACAGAGGACCTGTCTAACACTGTGAGAACCTGTCTAACACACAGAGGACCCATCTAAC